>NC_056728.1:680235990-680255990 GCF_019279795.1 Protopterus annectens
ACGTGAGGTTACTATTCATTGACTTAAGCTTTACTTTTAATACAGTCATCCCTATACAGCTGGTAAGGAAGCTGCCTCAACTAGGAATCACCAAACCACTTTGTAATTGGATTCTGGACTTTCTCATGGACAGACCTCAGAAAATGTGCATAGGGAATAACTCCTTGGATAGCATCACTCTGAATACTGGAGTTCCTCAAAGCTGTGTATTGAGTCCCTTGCTGTTCACCCTGCTAACACATGTCTGCATGGTGAGGTACAACACTAACCACATCATCATATTTGCTGATGATACAACAGTGGTAGGCCTTAGTAGCAACAATGATATGGCAGCATATAGGGTTGAGGTGGAACAACTAATTACCTGGTGCAACATTAACAACTTAGCACTAAACATGAACAAAACAGTGGAAATAATTGTGGACTACAGGAAAAAAACTCCAGGAACATTCTTTTACCATCAATAGAGAAACAGTGGAGAGTGGGAAGCATGAAGTTTCTGGGGGTGCATATTGATGAGGACTTGTCCTGGTCTACCAGTACAAATGCCACTGTCTGAAATGCACATCAGAGGCTACACTTTTTGAGAAGGTTGAGGAGAGCAAACATACCATCAACAGTTCTCACAACCTTCTATAGGGGTACAATAGAAAGCATCCTGACAAACAACTTCAGAGTGTTGAATGGAAGCTGCTCTATCTCTGAGGGCAAGGCTCTCCAGAGAGTGGTGAAGGCAGCTGAGGGGATCATCAAGACCACCCTACCAGCTATTTATGACCTCCACATGTCCAGATGTCTAGGCAGGGCAAAAAGAATAATTAAAGAATGCACCCACCCTGCTTCTGTAGCATAAGATGCAGAACAACAACATTCAGAAACAGCTTCTTTCCACAGGTCATCAGACTGTTGAACTTTTATAACAATCACGCTCCATGCCTTCCACCCAGGCCATTACTTCAATGTGGATGACCATCTCAAATTGTGCAATAACTTGACTGCCTGTCTCAATCTAATATTAGTGCAATACTCAGTAAGTCAAACGAATTCATTGGTCATCAGGGACAATAGTAAGGCCAAAGAAATGCTTAATTATAGTGCAGTATCTAATGCTAGTCTGTAACTCAGTCATCAGTGCAGTACTCATGAATGTCTCATTCTGGGCAATACTCAATTTTAGTCTTTAATGCAATGTCTTACATCAGTACTGTGCAAAACTCAAGCAAACAAAGAGATCACGGTATAACAAATATTAAAGTGACTTTAATTTATGTGCAATATTATGATTATCTAGCCAGAACATTATAGTATAGAGCAAGTAGTTATTTATGTATTAATGTCTTGTTGTATTAAGTCTATGTGATATCTGCACAACTGAGTCTTCAATATGGAATTTTGTTCAGTTTTTGCACTTGTGTGATTCTGAGTGACAATAAAATTTACTTTGATGTATGTGTGTGTGTGTGTGTGTGTGTGTGTGTGTGTGTGTGTGTGTGTGTGTGTGTGTGTGTGTGTGTGTGTGTGTGTTTCTGTGAAATTAACAAGTAACAGAGGGATTCACGGCAAAAGTCTGATACCTAGGAGCCACATCCCTTACAAACGTGAAGAAAGCAGGAATCTCCCAAAATCAAGGAATTGTGCTGACATGTATTAAAAATCACTTCAGCACTGAATTCCTTACAATTTTCGGTTTTCTGTTCCTTTCATACTTGTTCTTTGCACTCTTGACAGTACTGGATTCTAACCCTAACTGAATATATTATACTTTAGAACAACATGTATCCACACTGTCCTCCTCTTCTAGTACCCCTGAATATTGTCTGATCAGCAGAGACAATACATAAAAGCTCAATTTGTACCTTTCATGGGGCAGTCACTCACTACCACTTATAGCACATGCCACTTACATGGCATGTACTTATTTCACTGTATACCCCCCCATACTATCCCCCTTCTTCCTATTACTAAAAGCAATGGCCACGTCCAAGGTTCACAGACTGCCACACAGTCTAGTCTCACTCTGCCACATATTTCATTCCTTGCCAGTGCTGCTGTAGTGCAGAGCAGGTAACCTGCTGCTCCTGTACTCCATTACCACATCTTTCTTCCACGAGTGCAGTTTATGTTCTGTAATGCTGAGAGCACCATGAGCATTCATGTATCAGAGCAATTTATTCAAACAAGTCATAAGAATCTGCAAATCTTGTTGCATCACCTCTACTATGCATAATACTATGTTCCCTCAGTATGTGCCTGAATAAGTGAACTGCTTTGTTTTTTCAGGGGAACAATAATTAACTCACAGATGTGTGTGTTTGTGTGTGTGTGTGTGTGTGTGTGTGTGTGTGTGTGTGTGTGTGTGTGTGTAATCTTCATCTGTAATATTCCTTTCTGTTTATAGTTATACAGTTTACCCATATATGTATTAATGGAAATTAACACTGTTTTCTTTGTTCTCTGAGTAATGCCTTTGTGGTGACCAGCATTACAATGTCATTAATGCTTTTGTCTTTGATAAATGTAATCAGTGGAGTTTCTGCTTAAGGTTTGTTTAATATTGTCTCTATGAACAGAATGCACCACAGTCTATTAATTAAACTGTCTTCTGTACAGGTCATCAATAGTGTATTTCTTAAGTGTGAGGTACATGAGTTGCAAGATGCTAAGGATTAAAATGCTGATGATTGCCTGTCATTAGAAATCTCTGCTTCTGTAGCTTATATGTGTGCACCTGTTTGGGGCAATTTCTCCCTTCTTTCTGTGTACATGAACCAGAGTCTGTACAGGTAAGATCAGAGGCTGTGGGGGGGCTTGCCTTTCACATGGAAGAGCAGGAGGAAAAGCACTTATAGTGAGTTCCGGTCTTTGTAAGTTTTGGGCATCTGTGATCAGCAATGTGGTTTAGCTTTTTGTCCTATATCAGAATGTAATAACAATATCGTTTTCCAATTTTACAGTATGTTGCTCGTTCTTATGATTTTATAAATCACCATAAAGCCCAAACCCTGACATCAGTCATATCTCTCAAACTCTTAGCACAGGAAATCTGGACAAAGCCAAAAATAATGAGGGGTCAAAGGCACAAAAATAGGGACACATTCTGAATATTGCTCTTATAAACTTCAAAAGATATTTTTGATACCATGCATTTTCTGAAGGTCATGCAATCTGAAACTCAAATGTCAATCGTTATTTAATGTATTCATTTCTCATTGAATTGCAAGAATATCACACATTTTATGATGAAAATGCCAAATATAAGAAGCAAGATATAAGATACTGCCAACATCCTGGCAGATAGGTTCAGTCCTAACTTTACCCCCCCCTCACCCCCTAAAGGGCCCATATCTATACAGGAAGAATGCAGAGTCCCTGTAATCACAACTACGCAGGTAAAAGCTGCACTCTCTTAAGCCAAAAATACAGCATCCATGGGACCGGACAAAATTCCAGGCTGCGTTTTACACGAACTTCAGAACGAACTGGCTCCCCACTTAAGCACCATGTTCAATAATAGCCTCGCATCAGGCTTTGTGCCCACTGAATGGCGCACAGCAACAGTTACCCCACTCCACAAAGGGGGAGCCACCACTGATCCTGGGAACTATCTACCTATTAGCCTGACGAGCCTGGTCTGCAAAGCCATGGAACATATCATCATGGAACCCATAAACAAAGACATTGGTAACCTCCAAACTCTGGATCCCACCCAGTTCGGGTTTGTGAAAGGCAGATCATGCCTCCTAAACCTGATAGACTTCTTTGCGGCAGTCTCCAAAGCCGTGGAAATGGGTAAGGTGGCTCATACAGCCTATCTTGACCTCGCCAAGGCTTTCGACACCATCCCCCATTCTGGAATTATAGCTAAACTCACTAAACTAGGTATAAATCCCTATGTCACAAGATGGGTTGCCAACTGGCTCACCGACAGAACCCACACTGTAAAAGTTGCAGACTCCAAATCTGACCTCAAAGCAGTGACAAGTGGAGTACCACAGGGTTCCATCCTGGGACCTCTCCTGTTTGGTATCTACTTCTCTGAAGTACAGGCTAACACAGAAGGCATCTGGCTAATGAAGTTCACAGATGACTGCAAACTAGGAGCCATAGTTAAGTCCCCAAATGATGTGGACATCCTACAGAAGGGCCTCACTGAGACAGATGCCTGGTGTCAGAGCCATGGCCTCAAGCTCAATGCCAAAAGGTGCAGTGTCATCCCCTTTGGTAAAAACTCTGTACCCATGAACTACCACATAGGCAGCAATCTACTTAACACTGAATGCATGATAAGAGACCTTGGGACCCAGGTGGACAGTAGTCTCTCCTTTGATAGTCACATCGCCACAGTAGTCAGGAAGTACTTCTACGTGGCACACCTCATCATAAAAAGGTTCTCATCCAGGAAAAAAGAGGTCATTGTTCCCCTCTACTTGTCACTCATTAGACCCATTATAGAGTACAATGACCCTTTTGGAATGTACCTCACAAGACATCTGCAGCAGCTGGAAAGGCCACAGAAGTACTTCACAAAGAGGATTACTGGCCTCAAACAAATGCCCTACACTGACTGCCTCAAAAAACTCCAGCTTTACTCCGTAGCATATCACCTACTCTGAGGTGATCTCTGCCAAACATATAAAGCTACGTCAAACTCAGAGCTGTTGGACATGCTACACCTAAAGAAATCCCAATCCCTCCAATCTACATGCTCTAGGGACCTAAACCTTGTCACCACAATAAACAGGACACACTGGAGGGATAGATTCCTTTCCCAGAGACTTCCTATACTCTGGAACAAGCTACCCATCTATGTCAAGCAAAGTTCTTCATTAGCACTCTTCAAGAAAAATCTTGAAGAGTGGATGGGAAATAGGAAATACACCCCGGGGATCAATTCTGTGTCTCTGCTCAACAGTGGCACAGGAAAATAACTTTCTTGGCTGGCATAAGCCATGGAACCTTGCTGGCTAGGCTTACATAGGCCCTTGGGCCAATAGCCTAGTACCTACCTATGAACCTATGAACCTATAAAAATAAGGACATTCTGTGAAAATCTGAACAGCTGAGAGGTATGGTATCAGTTATCTTAATGTCAATAAATACAACTTCTGAAAGCAGTCTTTAATTGATTAATGACTGCATTACATGATTCACTGTAACATAACATCTGTTGTGTAAGGATGTATACACAGACCCAACAGTTTAATGGATATTGTATTTTAAAAATATTGTATTTCTGTATTCAGATTGCATATGACTTACATTAATTTGGATAATTTAGTTTTAGCTATTTAACAAATGATAAGTGAATGGAAGTATCAATAAATTTGTAAATACAAGAAGATTAGACTATGGCTCTAATTGACTTTGTGAGCTGATAAGATATAAAAACATGTTAATACATTTGTGGGTATGAAAAGAAATGCTTAAGTTGGGCAGAGTGTTTGGCATAATTGTTGGGGAGAGGGACTGACATCATAATTAAGGTCGTTAACTCACAGATACAAAGTACAGGGTTTGATTCCAACTTTTGATTATTGGCTGCACTTATAATAGTTTGCAGATTGATAGCCTAATATTTACCTATGAACAATAGTTTCTGTTCTTTCCCTGCAAGAAAAAAAAAATACTTCCACTTAAGAATTTCTGCGACAGTGAGCTTCTACTGCTAAGAGCTGTGCAAATGACAAATGGAATATGTCAACTGCGCTTTGTTTAAAATAAGTTGAAGCAAATTCCAGGAATATATAGTTTACCACCTTTATTACAAATGTCAGACATTATATTTGATTAGGCTTTATGAAAAGTTAAATAAAGTAAAGTTTTGATAATAGATGGTGAGCTGCTGCTATAAAATGCTTTCTGGGCATGGAACGTAAAAGAAAGACTGAAGATGCCTTTTTTATGAAAATGTTTTTCTTTATATTGCTTTGAATTTGTCTTCTGTGAATAAAATCAGACTAGCCATTAAAATGTAAATATATAAGAAAAGGAAACATATATATATATTAGTAACATTAGTACACAGCATTTAAAGCAACTGTTGTTCTATGACTAAACATAATACTAACACATACATGGGATCCCAAATGCTAACAGTAATCATTCCATTGTTTATGAATATTAGAATTTTTTTAACTTCCTTCAATGAAACATGAGACACTTTCTCTGACAGCACTTCATTCATGACTTAATATAATAAAGGTAGAAAATACTTTTCCTTCTTCCCGAAGTCCATTTATGAGTGGCACTTTTCCTTTAGGATATTTTACTGCTTCATTAACTTCTGATTTATAATGTGTTTTAATAACTGAGCTATCATAGCTTTGGTAAGTTTTCTGGACTAGCATCATAAAGTCATGAAACATCTTACAATGATTTGAACAATGTTTCAAAGGTGGGGTAATTTAAGTATAAATAAGACTATATCAGATATGAAATCAGATGCAATTGTTACCCTACCAGTGGACGCAGGTTCAACTTTCAAGCTTCGTTTGTGAGTTTCAACCTGCTGACAAGCAGTGTTTCTCTGTAGGAAATCTGTCACCAGTTATGCTCTTTTCAGGGGAATCTCCCTCTTCTTCAAGTTGGTGAAGCCCCAGAGTTGATGTCTATAAGTTTGGGAGGTGTGGGGGGCTTCCACCCTATAAGGAACACTTAAAAAGTGCTTTTTTTTTACACTTTTTTTTTTGGTGAATACAATTCGAAAATTCCAAGCCTTAGTTCATTTAGTTCTGTCCCTGCAGAGGCATTGCAAGCTACTCGTAGATTCATTTAATTTTCCATGACTGATAATACATTTCAGAGCCAGACAAACATTCAATATAGTTATTTTAGAATAGAAAAGTAGGATGACTAGTTGATCCTGCTGTTGCCAGATGCATTACAAAATGCTGACTAGCACTCTGCACAAAAATAGGGTAAGAACCATGGCTAAGAACAGTAGTGATAGGGTTTACATTAAACATAAAATGTTTCTAATTTCACAGAGTGTAAGTACTCGGAGAGTAAAGCATGCTCAATGTAGAAGAAAGAAATAGCAGCTTGCTTGCGGAGCTCTTGCTCAAACCTTCACGTGAGTCGCTAACAGTGCATGCCCAACACTCAGGCCATAAGAAAGGTAAGAGTGCTGATTCATGCATACATTTTTTTGCATAAGATAACAAGCCAGCGATGCCTGAAAGCGCTGGTGTGCAATCCATATGAGAAAACAAGATGTAGTTGGATATTGAAAGTAAAATAATAGAAACAGTGTTTTAGGAATAATTGGGCATCTATATAGCATGACTCAAATATACAAATGAAGACTAGAGAATCAGGGCTATGCCTCTCATGTGGCATGCAGAGCAAATGAAAAAGTGTATTGTTTTGCTCTGAAAAGAAAATTGCAGGATGCAGGGGACATGCCATAGTTTTCTTCAAGTAAGATACTGAGGAACTGGCACAGATGAATTCTGCATGAATTATATCACCACTCAGTTAATACCAGGGGACTGGAAGCAGGGAACTTAATCAGCCATATTAAGGAGGAGGAACTGATATCCAAGGACATATCAGCAACTGTAATATTGTGGTGCACCACAGCAAAAGATGGGAAGATAATACTGCACCTGTCATCAAAACATAATCTACAGTATCTGGTCTTACATGTACATCAGAAGAGATCCAGAAAGAAATCCAGGTGAAGGTCAAAAATGTACAGAACATGATGTTTAGTGTGTCACTCCCTATCTTATGTTATGGCATGGTTGTCAATGTGTTGAGTCAAAACATGTGAGATCTGTTGCTGTCAGATATCTGGTGATTAGTGGAACTTTTCCAAAAAGGACAGCTGTTTACTAACATCTCTGCACTGTCATTGCCCAAATGTATATCACAGTGGCCATTATAAGATTTTTATTTTTATGGCTCCTGACGTGTGAATGCAGTCCTTTCCCCATGTAGAGGGCTTTGGGTATTGGTAATTTGCCTAGCATATGTATGGCCCAGAGCAGACAGAGTTGATGGTATATACTTGAATGTGTATATACATATATATATATATATATATATATATATATATATATATATATGTGTGTGTGTGTGTGTGTGTGTGTGTGTGTGTGTGTGTGTGTGTGTGTGTGTGTGTGTGTGTGTGCGCGTGTGTGTGTGTGTGTGTGTGTGCTTTGGAAAATAAAGTGATTTTATGTACAGTATTTTGAAATCAAATGGGTTGAATTTAAACCTGAATTTGGCAGCGCCCTAATAACTAAAAATGCATTTGGTATCTTAAATATTTGGATTACTGGCATGGTGATTAATATTACATAAATGATACAGTTTGATTTATTTAATTTCATGCCCTCTAGAAGTTGTTTTGCTGAGACATCTGGGTTTTTTTATTTGTAACAATAAAAGTAACTTCATGGAATTATAGCTTGAGACTTGTTTCTTACACTATTTGGATTTTTACTGCCTTTTCATTCCTGAAGATAACACTATTTTTCCTGTCATCTGTGTAGACCACCATGGCAGTGTCTGTCACTGTGGACATCTGTATGGACTGCATGTGATGCACTCTGACCCCCCCCAACATATGTGTTCACTACTGTGGAATACACCCCACCATGACATATATGTGTGGGTCTATTACATCCAGTGACTGGGCATTTGGCATTTGTGTGCCATGCTTAATAAGGAGGTGCTATAGGTGTTTCTTTTTGCTTTCTCGGTCCAGATCTGGTGGTGGTGGTTGTTTCATCCTACACAAGGTATGTGCATTCAGTACCTACAATGTGATGCACTACTTAGTCTGTGTAGTGTTGGGGTGTGGCAGCCCAATCTATATAAAGCTGAAATGGGTTTGTCACACGGGGTAAGTACAATCAGCTTCATTTGCCACAGTTATCTGCTGTCCTTCTGTTTTAAACTTACTTCAGAGCTGTAGGGATTGTTCAGCATTTTATGTGAGTTTTGTGTGTGTGTGTGTGTGTGTGTGTGTGTGTGTGTGTGTGTGTGTGTGTGTGTGTGTGTGTGTGCTGTACAATTTGCTTTGTAGCATTAGCTTGTAGTCTTCTAGCAGAAGGATGGACACATACTTAAGGCTATTTACATGACACTTATTGTTATCTGGTAAGTTTATTATTTAAAGAAGCAGGTTCTGAAGCAGTGCTATAGGTAATACCATGATACCATAATAACCTAAGGGTACCAAATGTAAATGTAAAGAAAAGGTATCATGGATGAGTGGAAGGCTGCAGAAGGGGGAATACATTGCCAGTGCATATAAGCTGACACAGGACAATGGTGTACAGCATTCACCACAAACATGCAGTTACACATTACTGGCATAGAACCCTTTCCACTGGTGCAAGATACTGCTTGCTAAGGAATGTATAAGCTGATAAAAAATCATGCTTTTGAGATTGAAGAAGGACGTTCAGAAGTATTCACCTATGGAGAAGTAAAACAGCTGGAGTGATACATTAAATCAATGATTCTTCTCTGACTTACTGGACCAGATATGGTTTTAACTGGGGCAACAAAACATTGTTGTCCATGTCACAGGACACAGAATAAGAGCCTTCTGATGACATGACATCTAAGGTTATAAATTCTGCAAATGACAGAAATGATTCTCCCCTTCTATCCAAATCCTTAGCTGAATATTCAGGGTTGATGCAACCATTTCATCTTTGGCTACAGTGTAGAGTAACCAAGAGAAGAGTACAAAATCAACTTCTGCATCACTGTAAAAAATGTTTAGTCCTTTTCTGTAAATAACATAACAAGTATTCTTTTTACAAAAGCTTCCTTATACCAGTGAGTTAACTCCACTACTGAAGTTTTTACAAATAAAAATTAAATTTAAAAAGCTTACTAAAAGTTGGACTACAAATATGCTATTTTAAGATTCTGTAGGCAAGCTTTTTTTGTAAAAATAATGTATTTTCTGGCCAACGTTTGTCTTTTTTTATGAATCTGGCCATTGTTTTTCCATACTTATACAAGCTGAGCTTAGTGGCTTCAGCATAAAATTGGAATATCTTTACATCAAAGGCATCTTGTGCGGTCAGGTGCTTTAAACTTAAAATATATCAAGCACTCTATGCAAGAACTTGAGAACATTTAGAAGATTTATCTGGTGAATGGGTTAGCAATGTCTCTTGAGGTATTACAAAATGACTTGTCTCAACAAGCATGTCACTACAAAATTTAGAAAAGAATCTTGTGTTCACCCGTGCCAAATTTAATTAGATGCACATTCACAAATGCATATTATTGGGATTCAAAGATGGCTGCCATAATGTGAACACTGCTATCTACAGCTCTTCATATATCCTGAGGAAAATGTAACCCTGAAGCTTTACTACGATTTATTTAACAACAATTTTTGGTAAAACAAGTCTAACTCCATTTAAGTATCCTTCAAGAGGTGACTGAATTGGGGAAAGTAAAGAATTTAACAGGATTATAACAGATTGACGGACTCTGAAGAGAGTCTCAAACAAAGGAACCATGTGTTCAGCAAAGTTGGCTTATCTACAATGAAACTATAGTAAGTTCCAGTACTGATATATAATGTCAAAAGAAGACAAAAACATGGACACAACAATTACAAAAACCAAACTGTCAGAACTTCAATCACCAGAAAAAGATTTAAACTCGAAAAGACAGAAAATTACAAAACAACAGGAACATCTAAAACCAGGGAATAAAAATAAACCAGACCAACTGGCGAACATGGAAGATATTAAAACTGCTTTGCTACCCATTCAAGAATCTTTGAATGAACTATCTAACCAAGTACAATCCTTTGGAATTTCCTGCAGTCAAATTCTCGAAAGAATGGATAAAACTGAAGCTAGAATAACTGAGAATGAAGACAAATTAACATTGCTTGCAAAAAAGCTGATGCACATGATCTGGACATTCACTCTATTCAAGCTAAAATTGTGGATCTGGAGGTGAGATCCAGGAGAAATAATATAATTATCAGAGGAATGCCGGAAACTGTACAGTATAATGATCTAATTCCATCTATCACAAATATTTATAACATTATTCAATGACTCTGATGCGGCTAAACAAATAATAATAGAGAGAGCCGATAGAGCTCTGAGGGAATCTCAGGCTTCGAATATACCAAGACCTGTTTATGTGAAAATTCTTAACTACCAAGATGTCAACAAAATACTAGTAACTGTAAAGAAAAATGGAGGCTTCATTATGTGGAAAAACAACAGAAGTTCCTTGGCTCAGGACTTGCCTCTGCAAATTAGACAAGCCAGACAATCATTATCTCCCTGCTACAAGTTTCTCATTGAAAAACAAATAAAATTTCAAATGAAGTACCCTAATACATTAATATTGACTGTTGATGGATCTAAATATTCTGTCACAACAAAAAACGAAGCAAAATCTACCTTTTTGATGATTTTCAAGAGTTTGCCTGCTTCAGAAAGTTAATCTGGCCCTCCATTGCAACTGGCATGACACCAGAGGTCGGATTCATCTTCTGCTGTAACTCGAGGTCTTGGTATTCCTTTGTTTGAGGTTTTAGTGTACCAGGCCCCTTGTCGATCAGATAAGAACCTTGTATGTTCGTGAGGTATTTCCGATGTTTTACAGCCTTCACGAAGTACATTTCCCCACAAAGAGACAGGAAATGCTCCTGATGCTGCAGAGGATCCGGTTTTGATGTGGTGCTTCCAGAAGTCCGTTCGTTTAAAGGTCAGTGGCTGGTTTCCAGGGTCGGAAATCCGAAGAAAACTGTCCAAGACCGAACAATGTAAAATAAACTGTAATTACAGTTTTCTTTAATAGTATAAGTATAAGCACATATTAACACATTTAGTAAACCCAAATCATGAAAAACATTTAATTTATGCAAGTATATAGAGTTACAGGTGAAAACACGAAGCATATATGAGGGTAATCAGAGCTTGTATTAATGCCTGAAAATTATTATTGGGAAGGTTTTAAACTGCTATTATGTAAAGTATAAAATAAGTTGTTAACCATAGTTAATCTATAATGACTTTTTAGGTATATAATCTGGTTTGTTAAGTCCCTCAGTAGAAATGACTTGCACATATCTTACTAATACACTGAGATTACTGATAAGTATTGATGTTACACTTTTCTTTATTTAGGTTCCAGTACATAAGGTGAGGAATTATATAAACTCTTTCAGAAATCTATCACAGGATTATAGCTATTTTGGTACATGTCATAATATAATAGATTTTAACAATTACAAATCTGGAATAAAGGGTACTGAATGTAGAATGTTAAATGTACATAGATACCAATGTATTTAGAGTAACATTAAGTAGTTTTGCTAATTCCTGGATTATTTATGTAATTATTAGGACCACTTTAAATAACTATAACATAGGGTAACAGGTATATATGACACTAGGTATGGGTTATATAACTTTATAATTATGACAGCTTTGGATTCTAAAAGTTGAAAGCTAAACCCTGCCATTACTTATTGTTACTAGTTATTTAGTTTAAATCTGGAAATATATAAACAATGAAGGATCCAATTTTGGTAGTAAAGTGGTTATTTATTATCACTATGTAGATGTTATATCCCTATATAAATCTGATGTACCAAAACTTTTTTTTTTTTTTTTTTTTTTTTTTTTATCATCTATTTTCCAATTAATAGAAGATATTTTAAACTGAATACAGGTTGATCATTGTATTTTATAACTCTTGACAGTGTCTCATATTTGATTTTCTTTAGGTTTAAATATAGGTTAACATATAATCACGATCAATCTAGTTACTTACATATTCCATAAACATATCAGCTTCATTATTCTATGAATATTTTTATTGAGACATACTAAACTATTATCATTAAAGTAGACATTTGAGATTTAATGGAGATGACTGATAATACTTATATATGTTGTTAATATCTATTTTCCTTGACTTATTCAAGTAAATAGAAATAACAAGAGATGTAGATGTATAGTACTGTCTAATAGGGAATGTATAGGTTAGGCCTTGTAGACTTAGTTGTAGTTTATATAGGTTTTTTTGTATGTCATATATGTTACATATTTTAACCTGAAGAACACATATCTATCAATGTTATTAATCCTTATAATGTTTTATTATGTAAAAAACCTATATATGTCCTGGTCCAGGGGTATAGTGGGTATGCACTGGTATGGGACGGGATTTCAAGAATGCTTCCATAGTATACACATGTTGAAAACTTTTCTGAATTTATCATATTGTTTCCAATTTAAAGAACACTTATGCAAAATAAAGGTTTTGAAATGTGGGAAATAGACTCATGGAAAACTAAAGGCTCCAGAATTTGAAAAAGAGGAAACTTTTCCTTCATTTATTTCTGCAAGCTAGGGCATGTTTTATATTACTTCAAGAAACTCATTTGACCAATGATCAATGGGTAGTTATTAAGGAAAAAAATGGATTAGAGAGGTTGTAGCCTCGGAAGGCAAAACCAATAGTGCGGGGGTGGCGATAGTTATAAAAAATCAATATCAAGGAAAAATTCTAGATTCTAAAATAGATAAAGAAGGAAGATGGTGATATGTGATTCTTTCCTCTACTCTTTATGATAAACCCATCTTACTTCTTAATATATATGCACCATGTAATAATCAACAGTCTTTCATAGCATCACTTTATCCTATTTTAAATCAATATAACAACTACTATATAATTATAGGAGGTGACTGGAATGCTTATCAAAATCCTAAATTGGATAAATCAAGTCCGCAAAGGTCACTTAATAATCAAGCAGTAGTAGCCATCAAGGGCATTAGCTCAAATTATTAACCAATCGAAAACACCCTCTCAAATTCCGGAAATCCATTTCAAGAATAAAACATATACAAAATCTGAAGATATTATAAATACCTTTGAACTGATATATTCCCAAATTTATGGTGATCAAAATAAATCACTTATAAATAGGACTAATAATGATATTTTGCAAAAAAATTATTTTTCCGAAAATAGATGATAACTCTCAGCTAGAGTTAATTAAACCAATCTCCCCTGAAGAAATAATACATACAATCAAAAAATTGAAATCCCATAAAGCACCGGGCCCTGATGGTCTGACAGCAGAGTTTTATAAAACTTTATGCGATACTTTTGGTAAAATGCTCCCACATATATTTAGTTATATAATTAACAATAAAATTAATGACCCTCACTTTAATGCATCAAAAACAATTCTTATACCTAAAGAAAATTCTGATCTGCAAAACCCAGATAATTATAGGCCTATTTCCCTTTTAAATATAGATATGAAAATCCTGACTTCTATTTTAGCTAATAGATTGAAGAAAGTAACGGATTTAATAATATCTAATGAACAAGCTGGATTTTTAACTGCTAGACAAACCATTGACAATACTTTAACACTTCATACATTAATTTCTTATGCCAGTCAAAGGAATTTAAACATCTATGCACTTATAATTGATACACAAAAGGTTTTTGATAGAGTTAATATAAAATTTCTAATTGATATTTTACCATATTTTAACATACCTCAAGACTTTATCCTAATGTTACAAATATTATATAATAATCCTTATACCACTTTATACATCAACAAAAACTTTTCTAAAAGAATACAAATTAAAAACGGAACCCATCAGGGGTGTCCTTTATCCCCCATATTATTCAATGTATATATAGAACCACTATTTTTACATATTAAACAAAATATATATCATAATGTCCCAATACTTTATGTTACTAAAATATCTATGGCTGCCTTTGCGATGATCTTAATATATACTGTACAACACCAATTTCAGATACCAAAAAACTATTAAAAGCTGTGGATGACTTTGCAGTAATATCTAACTTTAAAATAAACCTTAAAAAAACTATTTATTTCCTTTAAAAACTCCAAAACCTTTTTCACTTTTACCATTGGTAGGCCAAGTAAAATTTGAAGAAAAGATAAAATATTTAGGTATTATTTTTTCCACAGATAACAAAGACTTTTATATCAATAATGTTAAACTGGTTTGGGATCACATACTATCTGACTTAAGAAGATGGAATAATTTGAAATTACCATCATTAGCAAAGGTTTCAATTATTAAAATGAATGTATTACCCAGAATATTATACATCTTCAGATCTACTGAAGTTCTAATCCCTTGGAAGTTCTTTAAACAAATGCATATGGAATCGGCTAAATTCATATGGGAACCAAGGAAAACTAGAATATCATACGATAAATTGATGACTCCGAAAAATAGAGGAGGGCTAGATTTACCCAATTTTTAAACCTACTATTTAATAATAAATGCTAACAGAATTTTAAGAATTGCTAATTATGATACATTTAGTAATAAATGGTCACCAAAGTGGATAATTTTGAATTACAAACATGTTGTAAGTCTGAATATTAATCCCAAATCATTACCTTTTTTAAGTAAAGACACGTTTAAATCATATGCTATAATGGAACACATTAAAATATATATAATATTGATACAAAATCTTTTTCAATCATTAAATCTTATTCAACATATGATGACCTTCCAACCCTTTCATAGGAATCCGAACCTGAAAATTAATAATCAATTAATAGATCTTAAAAAATTTCCACTTATGATTAACTTAACTTTACTTGATATATACCCATATCTCAATTATTCAACGCATGAATTAAGGCAGGAAATGAATCTTCCTAAATCTTATTTAGTCATATTGAGTTACAGGAACTTTCCATAAGTTACTTTAAAGATTTTAAAGTTAATGATGAGGACTTAATGAAATGTTTAAATTTATGGCAAACTCTCCTACAAGATACTAAATTTATAACATTTACAAGTAAACTGATAAAAGATTTGAAATAGCAAAATCAAGTACGCTTGTCAAATTATTGGAAAGAAAAAATACCATTGATAGAAGAAAGTAAAATATTAAAAGCAATTAATTTAACAATAAAATCAATCTCTCTTCAAAAGTTAACATTTACCCAACTTATGATACTTAATAATGCTTATTATACATGTCTTAGCTTGCATAAATTTAATTCTAAAAATTCTCCTAAATGTCCATACTGTAATGATCAAACTGCTGACCTCCTTCACATGTTCTGTAGCTGCAAATGTATATATAAACTTTGGAATTCTTTAAAAATTCAACTCCAAAAGATGGGTTACCAAAATTCAACACTTTCTTGGGAATTTATGATTTTGCATATCCCTCCAAATAATTTGTCTAGATCCCAAATGACCATATTCATAAATATCTTTTTGTTAATGAAACTCTACATAGCTACAAATTGGTTGAATCTATCTCAAACTTCATGGGACAATTTTAAGATTTTAGCGATGAAACATATATTAGCCCACAAATTACTAATCAAGGATCATAGCAAAAATATAAATAATCCGAAAATATGGGAGCAAATTTTCAATATCATATTGGCTGAATGTGCCGAACCCAGCTAAACCACTGGACATATATACCTTAAAAGGGAAGTTATTAGAAATTAATTATTACAAGATATTAGACCTGTGGATAATCTTATTTCATATGTTCTCTGTTATTGATCTTTGTTAACCGATGGAAGCATTCATGTAAATAGTGTACATACGTTGTAGTATTGTTGTTAGAAGTATTATTTGGGAATTATCTGTTTTTCTTTTTGTTTAATGTTGTATGAATAAGTGGTAAAACAATAAAGATTTATTATTGAAAAAAAAAACAAATGCATATTATTGGAGTTCCTGAATATTGCAATGTATCTCTAAATCTGGGCATTTCTATCCTCCTGATTTTTTCTCATCTTCTACATAAATAAATGCATGTTTCTCAACATTCAGTCAAGCATGACATAGTTCAAAAAGTTGGTCATTTCAAACAAAGTAGCAATTAAAAGATTAGTAGTTATGTTCACTCAGTTCCAAGAAGCCATTAAGAAAATTATGTATATATTGAAAAAGGCATCTATTTAAATTTTCCAAGATTTGCTCACTGAAATTGCCATGAAACAAAAGGCCTTTCCTTCTTAGCAAGACGTTCTTTGCGATGTGGTGCTTCTAGTAGAGAGCACCATCCTTTACTCTTGGAACTGGTGTACAGGTTTATCACTGCTTTTTCTTCTCTAAGAGAACCCAAAGAGCAATTAGAGACCCTCAGTCTTCTTTAAAATAATGCTAGTTGTAGATCAATAAGAGTGTATATGCCTTTAAGAAGCTATCCAAGGGCTTGCACTAGAGTATAAATACTGAGCACATGCGAGTGTGACTTCCATTTTGTAACTGTTAGTAAAATTAAAAAAAAGGCTTCCACCACAATGAAAAGTTCACTGAGAAATTCTGTTAAGCTGAAAAGGAAGAAAGCAAATGGATCATGAACCTCAGAGCTAATTTATTTCAAGGGCTCAACAGAGTAGTTCCTATTAAACCTATTTTGAAAGAGAGAAGCCTAATTAGGAAATGAAATGGAGGCTTAAGGAAGGCGTGCATCTGATTGCTGTATGTGATTGGTTGAGCAATTAAGGATCTTTATTTAACAGCAGTAAGTCAGGTCTACACACTAGGATCTGAAGAAGGTTTTTGAACTGAAAGCGCTTATCCTGTTTGACCTGCAACTTGAACAACACAATTTGTGCTTTTTATTTCTCTGTTTTATTAAAGCCTACATTTTAACAGAATTTCTCAGTGAACTTTTCGTTGTGGTGAAAGCCTTTTTTTCATTTTTTTCATTTTATTATTTTTGCCTATTAAGGCTTCCTCTGGAGGTTGTTTTTGGTTTTGTCAATTGATTTTGTAACTGTTGAGATGTAAGCACGTATGTATGTAAGCTCTGTTCCTTAGTTCATTCATACTTAATGATGCTGCTATCCATCCTGATGTGTTTGCATATAGTAAAGAATCAAAACGAAACCCTAGGCCTTCTCATTATTTGTATTAGAGATGAACAAGCAGCACGGTGTCAGAACCGGCATGTCTAAAGTACATGGTATCAGAACTGACATGTCTAAAAGGACATGAAGTTAGAAGAAGCCTACCGAAGGTGTATCAGGTCAGAAACGGCTTAGGTAAAACGAGTTAAGACACTTGTTTAGATGCTGGTGGAATATAAAGGATGTGCATGCTTTGCAAAACAGGTCAGAAACTTATTTTAGATATTAAAACTTGCTCAGCACTATTTCTTTTTGCATGATATGAAACAGGGCATACAGAACATTCTAAATAATTTCACATAAGCAGATATGTACAATATTGATAAAAATATTCCAATTATTACAGAAAAATGTTTGAAATAAAGTCCGAATTGCATAAAATGAATAAAATAAAGGGAAATGACTGCATTTTCACAAAGCATATTTATTTTCATATTAAGCAAAGATATCAGAGTTCTCAGAAGTGTATAAAGTGTTCACATGTTGGTGCAGTGTTGCAGTAAAGTTATTTCACAAAGTACAGCCATTACAGGTCATATTTCACAAAGCAAAGTATTTCGAACATTTCAATGTGCATTTGAATGTTGTTAAGCTCACAGCACTGTTTGTTCATATATAAATAATTACAAGGGCCGTATTTTCAGTGTGTTTGTGTATACTTTGTGGGCATGGCAGATGGATTTCGGAATCCCAGTGCAAATGTGTTTGACAGTAATATTACTGAGAACTGGAGAGTGTTTGAGCAAGAGTACAATATTTTCATACAGGCGGCATTTTCTGATAAAGATGACCATACAAAGACATTTATTCTGCTTAATTTAGCTGAGACAGAAGCCACAGAAAGGGAGCGCTCATTTGTGTATGCACCTGCTATCTATACCGTAGAGGGGGAAATCATCATATTGCTGTACTGTCTAAGTCAAGGAAGGACCCAGAGTGTTTAAAATATAAATTGAGAGAAATGTGTAGCCCCCAGACAAATGTTACAATGGAAAGGCACTTATTTTAAACAAGGGATCAAAAGCTTGGTGATACTTTTGCAGCATATATAACTGACCTGAGAAGTAAAGCTAAAATGTGCAGATTTGGTGATTTAAGGGATGAGTTGCTAAAGGACAGACTTGTGTGTGGTATTAAAGATGGTGCTGTGAGAAAATTTTGCTTCATTACAGTGATTTAACTGTGAATAAGGCCATTGAATTTTGTCAGATATACGAGCTCACAGAAAAGCACACAAATATGCTTACAAATGAGAGCAGCTCTGGAAGGCACAGTGATAAACCTCATATTGATAGTATGCAGCACATGGATAAAAGAAACAGGCCCAAGCACATGGCAGCTGTAACCCTGCAGTACTCGCTAGTAAACTCCAGAACTTTCTAGCACATTCCAGACTTCCCACAGTGTCAGTGAAGCATAAGAGTAAGTCAGCAAAATCAAATGGGTTCATGGTTACCACCACTCCTAATGTACCAAATTTCATTGCCAACTGTCTTAATTGAGCAGTAGTCATGAACCTAAAATGGAAAAATGTTTAGCGTTTGCTCAACAATGCCACAAATGTAATAAATGGAATCACTTTAAAAGATTTTGTAAGTCAAAAAAATGCGGGCACTCTTTCATTAAAAGAGAACATTTTAGGAAACAAGTTGATCAGTTAGACAGAGGCTAGCCTATTCTTTATGTTGATGGTGTATCAGTACTTTATGAAATGGTCAATGCAGTACATTTAAGGGCAAAGAATGAAGTATTTTGTAGTGTCTGGATAAATGGCAAACTAACAGAGCTCAAAATTGACAGAGGTTCCAAGTGCAATGTTATGTCTGCAGAAACATTTGCCAAAGTCTGTAAAAGGGAAAGGCTTGATTTGGCAAGGTGTGTGAAGCTTTTTGCTTATGGAGATGAAGAAGTTCAAACTAAAGGCTCAGTAGTGCTTTCATGTTATTCTGCTGGAAGAAACTATGACTTGTTTTATGTGGTCAAGAGGCACATTCAGTCATTATTAGGGCTCAGAGACAGTTTGAAAATGGGACTGCTTTCATTTAATAAAGAAGTCCATCATGTTAGCTTAAAAGACCACTACTCT
>NC_056728.1:680263490-680343490 GCF_019279795.1 Protopterus annectens
AAAAAGTCAAAAAATGTTTAAAATCAGGATCTAGGCATACAACATCAGGGAGATACATTTCCATAAAAACAAGATATCTGATTAAGGTTAGAGACAAAAAATATAAGAAATGGCCTTAGCCCTCTCAACTATAGCTTTCAGCAACTTGTAATCAGAACTTTCCTTTATATATATATATATATATATATATATATATATATATATATATACCATTCTATACTTGCACTTAAAATCACCCCAGAAAACAATAACAGAGTTTTATTCTTTCTGATGACCTTAAACCATGATAATATATGATCTTATATTACATATGTGTTAATGATGGAACACCACAAGAAAACAAAAATATGATGCAGTTTTAATAAATGTATTTAATTTATAGTTTGTAGCACTTAAATACATACTTTATTATTTTCTCTTTAAATAAGAAATAATTTCTTTTCCATAACCTTTATTCTCAGTAGTACTACCTATGAGGTTGCCTGGCCTCCTCTTTTCCTTTTGTTCATGTCTTCATGTAATAAGTTAATAAAATGAGGGTTAAAGAGTTGAAAGAAATCCTCTTTTCCAGTATTACCAATATTAGCCAGAATAAAAGCTGAAAGAGTGAAAGAAAAATGCAGTTATTTTAGTTAAAGCTGAAAACCTACCTGCCAAGTTTACTGTATTTATTTAGAATTTAGAGCTGCTCCATAGTATGCTGAAAGCTTCATATGGACTTCTTTGTATATAAAAAAGTTTAAAATTACCCTAAGAAGTTGTTTCCTTTTTACATTTCATGTGATACACTATTTTACACACTTATATGCTCAGCCACATCTATATCTGAACTTCACTCCCTTACCCAAAATTTGTTTAACACAGTTGAGCAATGGTTTACACAGCGCTGTCTCTTTCTGAACCCCAAAAAACTAAACTCCTCCTTTTTACTCCTACTTGTAAGTCCCTCCCAATAGAATTCACAGTAACATCCAATAATGGTACTCTCATATCCCCAGATCCAACTACCAGACTACTAGGTATCACCATAGATAACAACCTTAACCTTGACACCCGTATCAACAATACTCTAAAATCTGTTAATAGAAAACTAGGCTCTCTCTACAGGATCAAACCCTTCCTCTCTCCTGCAGCTAGAATAACTATTGCTCACACCCATCTAATTTCTACTCTCCTCTATGCCTCACCCATATATACTAATCTCTCTAAAAACAACCTTAATAAAATGGAAAACTCCTACAATAACATAGCCAGATTTGCTACAGGTAACCCTTTCAGAACCCACCACTGTTTTAATCTAAAGCAGCTAGGATGGCATGAATTACAAAATCAGCTTAAATTCCACCAACTGACCATTGCCCATAAAACCCTTTACCAACCTACCAATACCCCTATACTATCTACCCTCATTACCACCTACAACAATCTAAAGACCTTACGATCATCACATAAACTTCTTGTAAATATTTGTAAATCAAACAACAAGGCTGGGGACTCTCTTTTCTCTAATACTGTTGGAACATCCTGGAAACTTCTTCCTAATGAACTTTCCTCTCTTCCCTCTGTATCACTCTCTTTAAAACCAAATTGAAACTTTCATCAGAACACACTGGTTGTGCCCCTGTACTAAACCTGACTGATCAACTAGCTCTTCTTACTTGGTTCAACCTACCCTCCTCTTCTCAGTAATCAAGTTCCTTTTCTTAATAAAAATTTACCTTGTCCTTCTACACTATTACTTACATCTTCAGAATCTCATTAAGGAGACTACTTTTACTAATATATTGTATAATTTCAGCTGTCATCTTTTTCTTTATGATGTATTGCATCTGTATATGTTGCATTATGTTATGAACGAATGACCTCTTTGATTATTCTCTGTACTGCACCTGCAATGTTCATTGTATACATTAATTTTTGTATATGTGATTTTGTTTTTTTCCTCGGAGCTTATCTCCCCAGGCCCCTACTGAAAATGGACATATATCAAGTTAGACTAGCCCTGTCAACAAATGTAAAATAAAAAATGTAAAATAAATAAATAAAATTTTAAACTCCTTTCACTTTTATCCCTTTCTCCAATATAAAATACCTCCTTTCAGCTAAAGTTCTTTCTTTTTAGATTATCTTTTCTTTTTGTTTTAGTCACATTAATATATCGAGGCTCAAAGACAAGATATCTGTATGCCAATCTTTCCTTTCTCCTGTATTCACCTAGTAAATCAGTGACTTCATATATTAAAAAAACAAAACAAAAACAGATCAGGTGTTTGATTTACTATAAACACAAGAACATTAGTACTTATTTTGTCCCTTGGAATGTTCATCTGCATTTCTAATGTACATTCACCCCTTGACTTCAAGATCCACATCACTTCAGCATATTTGGTGATGTTGCTTAGGCATATATAGTCGTGCAGTACATCTAGACCCCTAAAACAGAAGAAAAAAGCAAATACATACTCGAACAATACCCTAAAAAATATAAACCTCAAGAATGTCCTGTCACTAAATAGCTCCTTGCTCTGCATTATATTAGCATCATGGAGGGAGTTGGATGAGAGTGCATAATACTGCAGAAGGGAGCACTTTTCAGAAACTTAGTATTAAATGTATAGATAAACTTGAATGCAGTATTTTCAGTGTGCACTGAGCTACTCCAAAAACCTTATGGTAATTAAAGGGACAATGTTCCAAATATCTTTTATATGTGATATGAAAAGGAATAGTAATATTGATAATGCAGATTATATCCATTAATCAATGGTAAAAGGGGTTGTGGATGGATGGTTGGATTGATGGATGGATGGATGGATGGATGGATGGATGGATGGATGGATGGATGGATGGATGGATGGATGGATGAAGTGTATGATGGCTTTGTACACTGCATGGTTATACGTACATATATACAAGTGGGAATTCCAAAACTAAATGCACTGTTGTACTCCAAAGATTTTCATGTAATTAAAGGGGCAATTTAACAAACAATACTTGTATGTGATATGTGGCATGCTATCATGGACAATTGCAGATGGCAAACAACTTTCTATGCTAAGAACATAGCACAGCTATGGGCAACACACATATGTGGAAACATGCACATAAGTACCCATAAGAAGTGCCAACAAAAAGAATTACAATGAAGTTTTGCCATCTACATTAATCATCTTCCAAAAAAAAACTTAGGAAATATAGTCAGTATCAAAGTATACAGGTTGAATCTCCCATGTAAAATTGCTCCTCAACAACAGCAACACATGTCAGGAGTGCTGTAGTTATGAACTTATACAATACAGACCTAAAACATGAGACAGCCCAGTTGATGTGATATAATAAATAAGTGGACATACCTTGATAACAATAGACTAAACTCTCCTCATGCAGAGGTAACAATCCTACATATGTGTGTGTGAATCACAGAATACTACAGACTTGCATGAAGTATCAGCATCTTATTTAGCTCTCTAATGCCATACATCACTGAGGGACCCCATTAGTAAACAATTGTTCAGAACCTTATTCTCCTCAAACTATGTATTTTGCCAGGGACTGATAGGACATAGTCTAAATATTCATAAACACTTGCTGATCAAATAGCACATGTTAATGTTGCATGTCTTTCAAAGCAAACTATCTACATTGATGGAGAGAGAAAGAGAGAGAGAGAGAGAGAGAGAGAGAGATAATAAGTCCTGACAATGTCTCAAACTTGGGTTCATTTATGCAGTCCAGACACCTGATGCAGGAAAAGAACCATGCTTTTTTCCCTGCTCACTTCTATTTGATGGGAGGGATAATTACAATATGCTGGATTAAGGCATGCTGTCCTCGTGGCCCTAGGCCTTGCTCAAGACCAGAATCATGAATGGCAGTTGGATTAAGGGAATTGGCAAGCCATGTGGTGGCTACTGTTTGTTGTGGAGGTGATTGACTGCACACATAAAGAGAGGCCATGTCTGATAACTCAGAATCACCTTCTGAATAAAGCCATTAGATAAGTGTAGAGCTCCATAGCACTGTTTCAATTCTTTCTATATGACAGTCAGTTAAAGCTTTCAGGCTCACTCTCCTCCTGCTCCCAAGTGGTGACTCCAACACAGAGGGGTGTTATGCTGAGTTACCTGGGTTATGCTGAATAACCTGCTATCAGGTTAGGGCTTTGAGGAGACATACACCCACAAAAGTCAACCCAACCCATGTACCCTATATGTATTTGCTAAAAAATGGGAAAAAAAATTCATACAGTGAAATATGCATACAATGCAGGTCTTACCACCAATGTGAGTATAATTGCAGAATCCTGGACTTTGAAGGTGTGGTTACTATATTACAGATAGTGTGTTGTGGAGTATGGTCATGCCATGATACATATAAAGCTGGTATCTGTTAGCATGACATAGTCTCAGCAGCATGGATACGTGTGGACAGTATTGAACAGTGTACTGTGATAAGCAATGTGACACAGCAAGTCGGTAGTGATTCATACATGTTAGTACTTTCATGGATATGATCCTCATATAACACTCCTGGACCATACCAGAATCCATATAATCCTTTATCACATGCTATTATGATAGATTAGTAAAATATAGTTATATGAGCAGCACAGACATTTGTGTTTAATGTATTACTTAATTACCCATGACTACCTGTTGCAGAAATGTTTATATGATTACATAGCCGTAAACATTTGTGACACAATGTGCTAACAATTATAAACAAAGCAATCAGAGTTGTGGTTAATATATTGCCTAATTATCCATGAATTCTTGTTGCATACTTGCAGAAAAGTTTATATGGTTACATAACAGTAATTATTTGCAACACAATATACTAACCACAGTGGCATGCATAGATAATATAATATATACAACAGGCATTATTTTTACCAGAGAGTATATCAACCACCTGTGTAATGAATATTATGTAAGTATAATATGTCCTAGGCATAAGTACCTCTTTCTCTCCTTTTGGTACTGGGCAAGATGTCTGTACAGCTAATGGTGCTTCATATTTGTTAGACGATCCCTGATGTACTAATTATTGAAGAAAAACTGGACTTCTCATTCTTTGTGTTACTTTAAGTCCCTTTCTGCATTTGTAACTCAAGCTGTTTTGGCAACCTGTTCAAAATAAAGATGGTATAACTGATACATCCATTTGGACATTCCATATTTGGATGCAGAGATAGAATAGAGATGTGTTTATCTATAGTTTGAATATTACCCACATGACCATGACAGATACATATATTACCCATGATCTGTAAGCATAACTATATCTTAATATATATTCATAATGTACTTTGCTGGCTTAAAGTAAATTATGCACACTTGTACCAGCATACAATGTCAACATCACAACTGAACTGAATATTGCTTACAGTCAAAATATAACTCTAACGGCATTTATAAGTAACATTTTTTATTGTTAATCTAAGTTTCTTCAGGTCAGTGTTTGGCAGGTAATGGTCACTGCAGTTATGTGTAGTTGCAGTAGTTTAAATATCATTCTAGTAAAATGCTAAAATGGCTAATATGGAAACTAATATAGATTATACAGAACAAGTTGAAAATGGCTACAACCTTGTTATACCTATGCACATTAACTATGAACTACCCGACAACAGACGACTTAAAGCAAGCTAACATATTTAGTATTACAACACCAATCCAAAAATAGCTTTAAGGCTTCCACAATGCCAACATTGGTATTTTCAATGTGCATTATACATGTTGTGACTGTGCAGTATGTAGAAGGTATACGGTATTTACAGATGTTTATCCCTAAGCTGGAAATATATAGTGATAACTTATAAATTTCATGTTATAAGAACATCATAAAGATATGGCCAAAGACTCTTGGGTAATATACACATTAATGGTGGTGTTATCCCTAAGCTATGTATGAACACAAAATCAATCATTATCTCAGAGTCTCACATTACAATATTGCTTCCCAGAAATTGAGTCCAGCAAAGTCAGAGGTGCGTAGCCACTTTACCTACTTCCAGGAGTCATGCACTTGTAGCAACTGCACACATCCAACAGCAATGCCCGAAATTTATCAGCAACATACTGGCATCATGCACCTTACTATACATGTGAGAACACATCAAAGTCATGATATATGGCTTGATTGACTATTACTCCTTCCAAAGAAGCCATTATACAGTACATTTACAAAAGAGAAAACACATATAAGCTGTCATTTTACATACCATTTATGTTCACTATGCATGTGGTTGTTAAACTGTTTGTATAAATATAAGGCATACTGAATATATTTCATTTTACCTGTGTATGCCACTACTGGTATGCACTGAGTATCGCATGCTTCTTATCATGTAATGATATAATGATTCCTAAAAGTATGCAGCAAGGGCACATGGGTAATTGAGCAGTATCCTAATCATAATTGTTTACTTCCTTACATTTTACCAGCACAACAAAGCCTTTTTATAATAGTATGAGATACTGGTTAGTACAGCTTCTAGTACTGCTCACAAGTATTATGTTACCACATTGTGATCAATGACTTATGTACATAGTATTTACATTACTCATATGTGTGAAAGAATATTAATTCTGCACTACACATTGCATCGCATTGTTCAATGTTGCACACATATATGGAGATATTGCTCAGACCACCATACATTAGCAGGTATCAGCTGTATGTACATACAGGTATGACCATACTACACTGTTCTTTAACTGTCTGCAATATCCAAGACACACCTGAAAAGCTCAGACTTTTTTATAAATCTGATTATATCTCATTCTGATACTATGTTCTGCATCATACATGTTTATCTTGAGAACTTTTTCTTTTTTGTAAATCTGTGGTGCTTTTGTGAGATGTAATAGTTTCTGAGGAGGGTGGCCCTCCAGAACTCTCCTTTCTGTGATACCACAGTTTGCTTGCAGAGGATGGCTTCACACTGTACTGGGATTCCCAACTCTGTTTATGCTGTCATCATTCAGAAGGGCATTGTAAGTTGTTAGGCATTAGCATCTTTTTAGGCAAGTTTCCACCTCTCCTAAAGTTGTGACTGCACATTCACCTACTCTGACCACTGTTCATGGCTTTGGACTTCAGTGTGACTTCAAGAATGGCTTGTCTCATACCAGCATGTCATTCTCCTGCCTTCTCTGTAGACAGATAAGCAAACATAGCCTCATCACTTCCCCTTCCTCCACCAGCTGAGGGTTGTTAATTGCAGCTGGGTTATAATAAAAATGTGGTTGCTCTATGCCATTGCAAGACTTTTTGATTTTGGCACATACTTTTGGACTCAGCAAGGGCTAGTAGACATTCTCACTACTGCTGTCAGTCAGTTCTCAAAGTTTTGAACCATTGCATGTTAATAAGGCCCACTAATGATATACGGTGCTGCACAGAAACCATATGAAAAGCTCTCAGTTTGCAAAAAAAGATACATAATAATTTTAAAACAGATTAATGATTTATTTCTAAATAAATGTACACTAAACTCAAAAATCAGATATAAAAAGACTTTATCAATAACTTTATAAATACTTTTCAAAAAGAGAAAGCACCTAATTTCTAAGTACTCATCCAGATTTAAGAAACTCCATGCAAGAATAAGACTATTCTTACACAGAGCGGTTTGTGTCCGTTTAGAACAGCAGCACGTCTTGCATATCCATGAAGGCGCGCTGCTGTTTAATCTACACAGACATGAACCGTGAACGAGTGCAAGGTGCAAGTCCAAGTAGTGCACGGACACTAAACACACCCCCTGCACTCAGAAAGTGCCATACGGCACTATCTAAGCTGAAATAGCATAATATTACAGCTTTGCTCTTATATTATACCAGTATTTTGGTATCCGCAGACACTGTAATGAAAAAATGATCATTTCAGTGTCTGCGGACACTGAAATAAAACTCAGCAACAAGAAAGCAGTGCAGGGGGTGTCTGACAGGTTCTGTAACACACCCCTGGCATTGTTAACATGCCATATGACACTTTTGTAACCTGCTAAAGCAGGAAATTTGTGCAAATATGCACATAACGGGGAGATAAATCCACCAAAAGTGAAAAAGCCCTAATATAGCCCCAAAAACAAAGAAAGTTGATAGAGAAAAGGCATGCATCAGCATGAATCATGTAAAGGTAGGAGTCTGAAAGCAAATGTATGTCAGTATTCCCTCACAGCAGTACATGTTAATAAAGGCACAAATGATGGAGGGAATAAATACTACATTAGGGACCCGCCTGAAAAATTGCCCTCAAACACTTAGAAAGTTGATAGATAACAGGATATGTATTAGCAAGAGACCCTGAAGGATAGAAGCCTGAAATCCAAATGAATGCCAATATTTCACGATTGCAGTCCCAAGTAGTTGTCAGAACACTACAATACACACCCATATAACCTAATAATGTAATATCAATATATACTTTTTTCACTAGCCTAAGGAATATTTAAGTGCAGCTAAGTGGGCATGCACGTTATGGCCGTCTGCTTAGCATAGCGTAAACATCCCATAGGAGCTAAATGGAAATAGACAAGCAAAATTTTCAAGCTGGGATAGTGTAGTGGTTAGAGTTGCAGCTTTGTAGCCAGGTATTTGTGGTCTGAATCCCAATACAGGCAATTTCTTTTCCTATGTGAAAGCAGTGTTAAAATTATTTTAGTGAAGTGAAATTATGTAGCTACCTTTTTTGTCAACCAGAGTAGTGTACCAGTTCCAAAAGTGAGATGTCAGTCCAGAAAAGATGTGAAACCCCCATATAAACACAAGTGTCCCATACAGTATAGTCACACAAGAATATAATTTAAGGAAAGCACATAAGGGGATGTCATGGAAGGTAAATGTAAAATTATAATGTGTATATAAATATTATTTTATAATATAAAATTATAAGTATAATATGCTTAAATGTGCCATATTCACTCTGTATCCATCAGACCTTGTTCTGTCCAGTAACAAAATAGTCAGGCCTTCCAAGTCTCAAATCTGGGATGCTGTCCTCTACAATCAGAGTAAAATATCACCACACCATTTGAGTTGTGAAAACATCCAATGCTTTAACAAACATATCATACATTCTGGTCATTTAACATTAATGAAAAAAATAGCAGTGTTCCAACTGTTGAATCAATGACCCTGAACACTATCACAAGTGAAATGTACCACTACACCATGTGAGCTGTAGGAGTTAATCTTGCTTTTTCAAACATATCATGTAACAGAGGCATACAACATTAGGGAGAAAGCTTTGTGGAATCATTCATGTGTTGTATATACACACACACACACACACACACACACAGCTATATATATATATATATATATATATATATATATATATATATATATATATATATATATATATATATATATATATATATATATATATATATATATATATATATATATATATATATACATATATATATATATATATAATATATATATATATATATATATATATATATATATATATATATATATATATATATATATATATATATATATATATATATATATATATATATATATATATATATATATATATATATATATATATATATATATATATATATATATATATATATATATATATATATATATATATATATATATATATATATATATGATAAAACATATACATGAAAAGTAGTCATTTTATATATATATATATATATATATATATATATATATATATATACATATATATATATATATATATATATATATATATATACATATATATATATATATATATATATATATATATATAAAACATGCAATGCAGTTATACCTCCAAACCATCCCTCTCAACCTGTTAGTGCACAAAACCTGTACAAAGGCTGTAAAAGGGGGGGGCACATATAGGGACATATTTCAAATATTGCTGTTACAAATGAAGACATTTGCTACACCAACAGGGGGCGTTTCAGCAGACAATTACTGAAGGATATGAGGATGGAAACTGAAATGTTATGTCATTATTTACTGACATAAATCCTCGGATCATCACCATGAAATATAAATAAATTGTGGAACTGAACAAAAGTATGGGCCAAACATCTGGGCATTTTGTGAAAACCCTGGCAGTGGAGAGGTATGCTCAGAACCCCTTAGTGCAATGAATCTGGACCAATCCTGACAAAGTGGGGGGGGGGGCAAAGGCCTGAAAATAGGGACATATCCAAAAAACATCACTAGATAAGCTGAGATAGTTGATGTAGTAACACTGTTTGTCCTAACATATATCAAATGAAATATCACAATTCCAGGACTCAGTTGCTTCTCATTAGTTACTGACCTCAATCCCCACATCACCCCACTGATGTTTCAGGAATACACAACAGTTATAAGGTACCAGACCAAAGATATCGGCAGACAACTGGACATCCTACGAATATGTGGACATAACACCACATTAGAGAAACTACACTGAGCTACCAAGCAATGTTAAAACAACAATCAGACTGACATAACATTACCCAAGTCCACCTCTGAGGCTGTACACGTACATTAGCAAATATAACAGGCACTACAGGGATGTAACACTAGTGGAAAACAGACACTGGTGTGAAAGTGCATACCCCCCAAACAATTACACCACAGTCACAGCGACATACCAGTGAGCAAACTGAACACTACAGTATAATGACTGTGTGAGCAATAAAATCCTGTTTGCTACTCACACGTTACCCCTACATATACTGCCCCAAGTTACAGTGCAGTGGGAATCCTGAGGTGTTACGGGACATGTCACAGTCTGCATGTACAAACATATACAGGCAATAGGGAACCAGAAACCGGAGCAGCATGCACAGTCAAATTGAAAGGGTTCATAACACTCACATGAACCCCCTCCCTACACAGCCCAAATAGCATGTACACACTACACTGCTACACAATCCTGACAGTCTATTACCAATGGCCAGACAAACACAGACCTCTCAAATATACAGTGTCCCACAGAATGTATAGGCACAGGACTCATATCTATGGCCGCTTCCTTGTTACATGTCTGGGGGTCTATGACATCACTAGGATGGTAGCAGGAATGAATGCAATAAATAATGATACTATATACCTCTAAACCTCTTAGTGCATGACATCTGGACAAAGCCTGACATAACTGGGGGAAAGAGGCCCAAACACAGGGGAATATTGGACATATTGCTGTTATAAATGTAGGCAGTTGCTGGTGTTACTGGCTTTTTTGTAACATATTTGACATTGGCATGACCAAAATATAAGGGCTTTACTCTGTCCTGCTCATACCCACTTTTGTGTTTAGTATAATTGTTTTTATTTAGTTTAACTTTTAGTATGATGTCTATAGTTTATAATTATAATACTATATTTTTCTTTTAACCAATGCTACCTCTGTACTGTTATTATGCATGTCTTTGTTATATATTGTTAACTTTGTCACTGTTCATGCTTGGAGCTTTTCTCCCCGGGCCTCTACTGAAAATGGACATATATCCAGTTAGACTAGCCCGGTCAACAAATGTAAAATAAATGTAAAATAAATAAATAAATAAATATCTTTTCTGAGGGATATGAAGTCAGTAATACCAATGGATGTTAGCATTTATTGACTGCATTCTCCAGAGTATCTTACTGATTAGTGAAGGAAAACAACTGTCTAGGGAGGAGACCAAACATATAAGCCACGCATCTGGACAGTGTAGAGATATGACTGCAGTGATGCAACAGAATGGAAGTCCCCTGACAGCTCCCAAACATGTCATGCAGCACCTTATGAAGTGCAGTAAGATGAACATGACACTCTCCCACATTACCTCTTGGCAATTACCCATGTATATTCAAATATAGCATGCATTACAGGGATATAACTGTAGTGAAAAGCAGAGAGTGGTGCAAAAATGTCCATCCAAAAACATTTGCACCACACTCACAGCAACATACCAGTGCTCAAAATAAACTCTAGAGTAGAACGACTGTCTGAACAAACAAATCCTGATTGCCAGTCACACACTACACTAACATATACTGGCCCAATTTACAGTATACTGGGAATCCTGACATGTTACAGGACATTGCACTGTCAGTCCCTACAAGCATACAGACCTGATAGATGGCCAGCAGCTGTAGCAGCATGCAGAGTCAGATAGGTAAAGGATGTATGGCACTCACATCTGCTACTCTCCCTACCCAGCCAAACAAACATCTACATATAACACTGCTACACAATCATGGCAGTCTGTTTACAATGGCCAGACATGCATAACTTTCATACGTACAGATTTCCACAGAATTACCAGGGTGTGGAACCATAATCCTTGCCACCGCTGCATACAATGGACAGGAGTCTGCCAGGTCACTGGCATGATAACTGGAGTTCAGTTAGTAATTAATGATATACCATACCTCTGCACCTCATAGTGCAGGATATCTGGACAACGCATGATGTTCTTGTGGGACAGGGGGCTGAAAAGAGGGACATATCACACATAATGGTGTTACAAACTGAAACAGTAACTGGTGTTACATGTGCTGCTGTAACATAACATCCCTGAAGGATATGATGTCTGGAACACCAATGGATGTCAACAGTTACTGACTACAATCCTCACATTATCCTACCAACCCCACAAACACAGACATTGTTTGAGGACAGGCATAACAGGCAAACAGCTGGCCAGTCTGCAGGCAACATGCCATTTGAGAGGTATGTCAGAGGCATATCACTGTCAGACGTCCAAGTCACCTAGTAAATCCATGTCCAGATGAACCCTGTCAATTTAGCAACCCTCCATGTGTATAACAGCACTAATGGCATTAAATCTGTACCCAATTCTGGAGCTTTCTCACCCATTTTGTTGGGCTGTCTCCACATGTCCTGTCCTGTGAGGTATTTCCACCTACTGTCTGTGAAGCTGTGGCCCCCCACACCTCTGTAATGTCCCGCATACAGGCAAGAAAATGGGAAAGGCCCACATGAAAGGCATCCCATATGTTGGAACTAGCAGCAGTGTCCAGGCCAACACCACAATACTATGTTGGCATCTAAATAGCTTTAGGACCTCAGCAATACCCAACAGGACAACATCAAACCCCTCAAGGTAGGCTGAACACCTGTGGTGGACAGCAGCAATACACAACTACCATCATAGGAGGAAATAATCACAGGATGGGCCAAGAAGGAATAGGTGCCTCATTGGAAGTCATGTCACCTTGTTCTGCACAATAAAATAAGGTCACAGGTGATGTACCCTAAGGTTATCTTTCAGTGCAAACTGGAGACATCCAGCAAGGCCAATCACAAGGCCTTCCAGATGTGTCTCTGCAATTGCAGAGCCAACACACATATCTGCTCTGTAGTGGTGGTCGATAACACCACATATGCCATGGATATAGGCAACCGGCTGCAAATAGCTGAAGTGTAAACATCACCCCCTGTCCCCTATAAGTAGACATGTGCATGTACAGCACCTGACCCCATCCCCTTATGATCAGGAAGCAGGTCTGTAATGCCCTCTCAAAGGCAACACATAGAGGTCTCCATAGGCCTGATATCATTCCTGGCTGCATCCAACAGGAACACAGACTTGGGCTTTCAGACCCATTCTGCAGTGTAGTCAACCACAGCCTGAACACCTGTGTCATCCCATCTGCACAGAGGACAGACAGAAAGTTGATAGAAAAGAGATTATGCATTAGCATTAACGTTCAAAAGGATACAAGTCTGAAACTGAAATATATGCCATTATGTCATGTCAGCAGTCCTCAGGGGCATGGCCAAAAACCTCAATACTCTCCATTTAATATAGTAATATAATATTAATATCCAATAGGTGATACATAAAAATATAGAGCTCAAATCCCCAAACCAAGATAATGTAGTGGTCAGAGTCCCAGCTTGCATGCAGGAGTACATGGTTTGAGTAATACAACAGACAATCCAAATGTACACGGGAAAGCAGTTAAAAGTGCTATGTTCATATTAAAATATGTGGTAAGTTATTTTTGTCACCCAGGGTAGTGTAGCTGGTGTAAAATGGATGTGTGAGTGCATATAACATGTGAAAACACCCATGTATACACGTGTCCCATACAGTATAGTTACACCCCTTGCTACTGCAATGAAAGCACATACAGCCATATCATGTAATGGATATCATATACACTTACTAAATGAAGTCATTAGTGTGGTATATTATGAGAATGAACTGTGAGAAATGGTTAGCAATGCTCAGCTATGCTTAGCAGGTTTGATGACACAATTCTGTTGTTCTCTCCTCTCTCTCTCTGACATTTGAGTGTCCAAATTCACCTCCAAATTCTGTACAAATGCACAGATGTTGCTATATAAGAAATGAACAGCTATGGACCTTCTGTACACCCATCCTGCACATCTGTAGCTATATTTCATATTGTTCTTCCCTCTGTATACCCCTTTATACCATTTTTCTATCACCCCTTTCTTTTTTCTTTTAAAGAATTAGTGCAGGTGTAAGCATGTGTACGTGGTTGTAAGAGCAACAAAATTATCAGCCCTGCCATATCTTAAACCCAGGGCCATGTACACCATAGTCAGAGCAATGTATCACTGCACCATTTGAGCTGTAATGAGTGCTGAGGATTTTTCCAACATATGCTCATTCAACAGAAGGGAAAAGATTCTGTAGAATCAGTCAAGTTTCGTATTATACATACACACATGTATATATGCATGGAGATGCATATATATGGACAAATATATGCATAATATAAATAGTGATATACATATTATATATATATATATATATATATATATATATATATATATATATATATATATATATATGGATCTACTTCATTTTACTGAAATTCAGCTGCCTGCGCACAATTCACTGAAAGCTCATTTCACTGAAAACTCATTTCACTGAAACTCATTTCATTGAAAGTTATATATGGCCTTTTCCCCACTGTACTGTGATCCTAGAGTTAGTATACAAAGTAAGGGTGGTGTGGGTGGCACAGCTCCCCACATCAGGTGGTGTGGGGGGCATAGTCCCCCACATAGTTGGGTTATATATTGTCTTATGGAAAGACTTATTCATTGGACTTGTAAGTTTCCATATCTATGGTTTTAAACTTTTAAAATTGGTGGGGGTTATGCACCCCACACCCCCCAATGTGGAGGGTTGTGCCCCCCACACCCCCCTTACTTTATATGCTAACTACAGGATCACACTACAGTGGGGAAGTTTTCAGTGAAATGAGCTTTCAGTGAATTGTGTGCAGGCAACTGAGTTTCAGTAAAATGAGCTTTCAGTGAAATGAAGTAGACCCATATATACATATATAGATAAATAAACATATATATATATATATATATATATATATATATATATATATACAACCATAATGTATAGTAGAAGCATTCCTCAGAACTATACCTACCATCTCCTTACTGCAAGAAATCTGGCCCAAGGCTGTCAAAATGGGGGGACAATGGGACAAAACTAGGAACATATTTCAAATATTGCTCTTATAAATGTAAAATGTTGCCAGAGTTACAGGGTGTTTCAACATACATGTTCTGAAGGATGTGAGTTCTGAAACTGAAATGTATGTCATCATTTACTGTCAGAAATTCTCAGATCATTACAGTGATTTACCAGGGATATGAAAAAAATGCATCTGTGGAACAGACCAGAAATATGAGCAATAAACCTGGACATACTGCAACAATCCAGACATTCCCAAGGTATGCTCAGGATCCCTTAGTGCAATGAACCTTGGCCAGGCCTGACAAAGTGGGGGGCGGGGAGAAAGCCATGGAAATAGGGACATATCTAAAATACTGGAATAGATAAGCTCACACAGTTGCTGCAATAACACCCTCATTCATGCCTGTCCTAATGTATATTGACTGAAATAGCACAGGTCCAACACTCAACTATTTCCCACTAGTTAGTGACTGAAGTCATAACATCAGCCCACTGATATGTCAGAAATACACAACACTTACACAAATATCTGGACAAAACATCACATTAGGGAAACTACACCCAGCTGCTAAGCATGCCAACAAACATTGTCCAAACTACAGTCAAACTGACACAACACTAACCCAAATCTGCAAGGGGGAAGTACACATGTATTGGCAAATATATCAGGCACAACAGGGATGTCACAGTACTGAAAAACAGACACCAGTTTGAAAGTGCATACCCACAACCAATTCAACCACAGTCACAGTGATATAGTAGTAAGCCAAAGGAACACTACAGTATAAGGACTGTGTGAACAAAAACATCTCAATATGTTTCCCACTTACATACTACCCCCACATGTACTGGCCCAATTCACAGGGTACTGTGATGCCTCACTGTGGTATGAGACATGCCTCAGTCTCCCCCTACAAACATATACAGCTGATAGACCAACAGAAACAGGAGCAGCATGCACAGGCAGATAGAAAAGGAGCCATAACACATACATCCATGCCCCTCCCTACACAGGCCAAATAACACTGACACAATACACTGCCACTCAATCCTGACAGGCTGTCAACAATTGCCAGAAATGCACAGACCTCTCAACTGTACAGAGTCCCACAGAGGTCCAGGCTTTCCCCTCATATATAAGGCCCTTCCACATAACATGTCTGGCAGTATGATACATCACTGGGATAATGTCAAGAATGTAGGCACTAAATAATCATATACCATGCTTATCAACCTCCTACTGCATGACATCTGGACAAAGCCTGACATAATTGTGGGACAGAGGCCCAAAAGCAGGGGCATATTTGAAATATTACTGTTATAATCTGAGAATGTTTCTGTTGTAACAGGGTTAGTTGTAACATGTCTTTTCTAAGGGATATGAGGTCACAAACACAAATGGATGTTAGCAGTTATTGACTGCAATCCACAGAGTATGCTACTGATTTTCGAGATACAAAAAATGTCTGTGAAACACACCAAACATTGCAATCCAAATTCTGGCCATTCTGCAGATAGCCCTACAGGTGAAGGTTATGTCAAACACATAACATTGTTAGAGTTAAAATCACCCAGAACTCCATGTCCACACAAACCCTGTTAGACTTGCATTAATCCAAATGTATAACAGCAATACTTACATTCTTTCCCTATCTCTGGAACATTCTCCCCCATTTTGTTGGCCTGTCTCCACAGTTTTGCTTATAAGAGGTACTTCCAAATACCCTCTGTGATGCTATTCTTCACATACCTCCATGAAGTCCTACTCACTGGCAAGCAAAAGGGACAACATTCACATGACGTACTCAATGATAGGTGTATATTGCTATGCCATTGATTATACGAATAACAAGACACCTCTCCTGCATGCAGTTATCAAATGGGGGACACCAATTGGTGCACAAGCCATCAGCTGCTCATGAGCATTACCTATAAAATGCAAGCTGCTGCCTATGCAAAACAGATGTACAACCTACATTCTTGAGAGAGAGAGAGAGAAACACCAAAAAGAAAATAAAAAACAAACAGGACATAGCCACCTACACTTGAATAAAACAAACAGGTATGTCAAACAAGTAAGCATGTAATGGACTGCAGTAGGGGGTATGTAAGAATGGGAACTAGGAACTGTAACGTATATGTCTCAAAAAGACTTGCTGTACTGATATATTGCTCATCAGAACCTATGGCCATAGCATCTGGGTCTGTCTGCAGTGACATAGATCATAGTTCAGGCCCCTGAGTCACCCCAGGAAAGGATGGGTCACATATGACTACTATTGCAGTGTGTGTTGAACAATACCAACTGTGACAATGCTAGGTCAGCTAATGGGATATCATACATATCCATATCTTACTTGTGAATGCAACTATGATATACTTGGTTGTCTCAGAAATGCGAGTGACCAATACGTAGTATTTCCACAGTAAGGTACTGTTGCACACGTGTGTTGAACTGCATGTGATATACTGAGCTCATACCATTAAACTGTCCAGTGTTATGCACACTGACCATATGTGTGCCTCATATTTGTAGTCATTTAACCATACAGTTGTGTTATGTCTGGCAAATCACTGGCAAATCTCTGAAGACTGACATCACATCTTTTTCTACTGCCTGCTCCTGTTAGGGGTCACCCCAGTGGGTCATCTGTTGCTATTTCTGTCCGTCCTCTGCATCTTGCTCTGTCATACCAACCACCTGCATGTCCTCTCTCACCACATCCAGGAATCTTATCTTAAGCCTTCCTCTTTTCCTCTTACCTGGCAGCTTCATCCTTACCATTCTTTTCCCAGTATACTCAGCATATCTCTGCACAGCATGTCCAAACTGATGTAATCTTGCCTCTCTGGCTTTGTCTCAAAATCGTCCAACATGGACTGACCCTGTCATATATACAATGCTAATCCTGTCCACCCTAGTCACAGCCAGTGCAAATCCTAACATATGTTACTCTTCAACGTCCAACTCTGATGCCTGCTTTTTTGTCACTGACACTGTCAACAACCCATATAACAGAGCTGGTCTCACTTCCCTGTTGTAGACCTTCCCTTTCACTGTTACTGGTACTCATATGTCACAAATCAGTACTGACATGCTTCTCCACCCTCTCCATCTTGCCTGCATTCTCTTTTTCACCTGTCCTCCACAGTCAAGTTGATCCCAAACATTTATACTCATCCACCTTTGCCAAATCTACTCGCTGCATCCTCAACATTCTACTACCCTCACTCTCATTCACACACATATATTCTGTCTTAGTCCTGCTGACCCTCAATCCTCTCTTCTCTAGAGCATATCTCCACCTCTACATGGTCTAACAAATCTGTACTCTACTCTCAGTACAGATCACAATGTCATCTGCAAACATTATAGTCAACGAGGACTCCTGTATGATCTTGTCTGTCAACCTGTCCATCACCATTGCAAATGAGAAAGGGCTCACAGATAATACCTGATGTCATCCCACCTCCACCTTAAACATATCCGTCACTCCCACCACAAACCTCACCACTGTCACACCACCCTTGTACATATTCTGTACAAGTATTATATATATCTCTGCCACTCATGACTTCCTCATACAATACCACAACTCCCCACTAGGCACCCTGTCTAATACTTTCTCTAAGTCCAGAAAGACACAAAGCAACTCCTGACCTTCTCTGTACTACTCCATCAACACTCTTAGAGCAAACATTGCATCTGTAGTGCTCTTACCTAGTATGAAAACATACTGTTGACCACTACTCATTACCTCCCTGCTTAACCTAGCTTCCACTACTCTTTCCCATGACTTTGTGCTGTGACTGATTAATGTTATCCCTTTGTAGTTACTACAGCTCTGCACATCGACCTTATTCTTAAAATGGTACAAACAGTTTCTCTCCATTCCACATGCAACCTCTCACTTTCCAAGATATCATTAAACAATCTGGTGAAAAACAACACTGACACTTTTCCTAAACACCTCCATGGTACCACATGTATGTCATGTGGACCAACAGGCTTTCCAGTATTCATCCTCTTCATAGCTATCCTTACATCCTCCTTGGTAAGCTGTTGCACTTCTTGATTTACCATACTCACATCACCCATCCATCTCTCTCATACTCTTCATTCATCAGCCTCTCATAGTACTCTGTCCATCTGCTCACCACACTCTCCTCGCTTGTGAGTACATTTCCCTCATTATCCTTTAAAACCCTTATCTGCTGCACATCTTTCCTAACTCGGTCCATCTGTCTAGCCAACTTGTACAAGTCCTTTCATCCTTCTTTAGTGTCAAGCATTTCATAAAATTCTTCATATGCCTCATCCTTAGCCTTTGCCACCTCTCTCTTTGCCATGCACCTCATCTCCTTATACTCCTGTCTACTTTCCTCATCTCTCCGAAAATCCCACTCCTACATCCTCATCCTCTTTCTCTGTATACTGTCCTGTACTTCCTCAGTCCACCACCAGGTGTCCTTGTACTCCTTTCTCCATCCACATCACACCAAACACCTTTTTAGCCATCTACCTTACTAGCTCTGCTGTACTTACCCAGATATTTGTTAAATCATCACTGCCACCCAGTGCCTGTCTTAACTCTTCCCTGAACTGCACCTCAAAATCACTCTTTTCCAGTTGCCACTATTTGATCCTCAGTGCTGCCCTCACACTCCTCCTCTTCTTGATCATCAATGTCATCTTACAGACCAACAGTCTCTGCTGCCTAACTACACTTTCCCCTGCCACACTTTACAGTCTCCAATCTCCTACAAACTGGCCCTCCTACATTGGATATATTCCACCTGTGTGCATCTTCCTCCACTCTTGTAGGTCACCCTATGCTCCTCCCTCTTGTTATAATATGTATTCACCACAGCCATGTCCATCCTTTTTGCAAAATCCACTACCATCTCACCGTCTGCATTCCTTTGCTTAACACCATACATACCCATCCCTTCCTCATCCCCTCTGTTACCTTCACCATCATGGCCATTGAAATCTGCTGCAATCACCACTCTCTCACCCTTGGGTACAGTCATCACCAAGTCATCCAACTGACTTCACATTTCTCTTTGTCATCCATTGCACAAGCAACTTGCGTAGCATATGCACTGACAACATTCATCATTACACCATCATTTTCCAGATTCATAAACATCACTCTATCAGGCACTCATGTCATCCTCCAAAAACACCATTGGCATATTGTTCTTTCAGAATAACTCCTACCCCTTCCCCCTCTCATCCACACCCTGATAGCACAATTGTGACCTGCCTCCGATAAACCTAGCCGTACTTCCCTTCCATCTGGTCTCTTGCACACTCAATATATCCACCTTCCTCTGGCCCTCATATCATTTAGTTCTGTCCCTATACCAATTATACTGCCAATATTAAAAGTTCTTACCCTCATTACCACACTCCTAGCCTTTCTCCTCTCTTCCTGCCATATGAGTGTTGGACATCCCCCAAGGTATGTCTTTCAATGCAAAGGCTACTGTGCTATTGAATGACTCAAGTGTGTTACAGCAATATTAAGACAGTGTCACTAATTTTGTCCCATTATCCCCATGTATGTGTGGCGTCCTACAGATGTCCTGCTCTAACAGGTTGAGAGGGATGACTGGGCAACAAGAGTGTGAATACAGTTGGCCATACTGACATAGAATAGAAATGTATATCAAGTATTACCTGTGCACATGTCAGTATGAGTATCTGTATATGGCCACCTCATAACAACAGACATGGGATGCAAAATGTCAGTTAACTAAGCTGTACATGTTGTACACATGTGTAATCTTAGTTACTGTGCATCCAACAGAGTGACATTTCTACAGCTACTGGTTGTTGCATTGCCCTGACACAGCCATGGGTACTACAATAAGCATGATTATCAGTTTGAAGTTGGAGAGGTGTCCAAATGTGTTATGACTGTGTGTCCATGCCTACTACTAACAGCTATATGAACACCAACATACCTGTACGGACTCAGCAATACCTTACTTGTAAAACCTGCCTCCACCAAAGTAGAGTAATCCCCTTTGCTGGACAGCAGCAATACACAAACCACACATTTGGTCCCTATATTGGCTGTACAGGGCAAATTAGGAGCTGGCATCAACTTGGCATTCAGTCAGCCTTTGTCTGATCAAGCATATAAGGTCACAACTGGAGTACAGTAAGGCTAACTATGAGTACAAATTGGACACATCCAACAAGGCCAATAACAAGGCTGTCTTCATATATGTCTGCAATGTCAGAGGCAACAAACCAACCCAACCTGTAATGGTGGTCAATCAGACCACATACACACACAACATAGCTATAGCCAACCTGCTACAGATAGGTTTAGGGCAAACATCACCCCCTGGCTCAGCATCACTATAGGCGAATTTGCACAGCACCCACACCCCTCCCCTAATCACCAGTGAGCAGGTACATATTGCCTACTAAAAGGCAACAAACGTAAGTACCAATGGGACCTGATAACATCCCTGTCTGCATTCTACATTACCTCAGGCATGTGCTCCCAGCTCCTTTACACACTGTAGTCACACCAAGCCTTGACACCATCCACACCTCATCCACATTGAAGATGGCCAATGTCATCCCTCTACACAGACATGAATGAGGAGTAGAGGATTATGAAATTACCTAGCCCTCATTGTGAGGAATATGACACATCAGGACCAGCAGTGCAATGCAAGCAGATACAGTGCTGCTAGATTACAGGGGTATGTTGGGGTTGTGAGTGGTGGCTACTGCTATTCAATATATACATACTGTTGCCAAATGTATGAGGTCCTGTGATGTGTATCCCTTTTTATGTCTTCCAGGTTCAATGTTGCATCAGCAAGAGTCTACTTTCTCAGTGGCTGAGACAAAAATAATCATAGAGAAACATCTGCTGGAAAGGACCAGCCTGTGGAATGACCTTGTCCATGGGGTAAATAATGTCGGCCTGCATGCACGTGCATATGAGCAGGTCTGGCATCATGCAAATGACCTCATACACCATGCCCAGCAAAGGGCTGCTGCAGTGGCCGGGGACTGCACAGCCACAGGTGGGGGCCCAGACATGCAGCCCCCCACTGACACTCACTGAGGAGCTCCTTGGCAACCTTGGGGCACCCATCCCAGTACAACATCAGGGTACAGACCCCCCACATGCTGAAGGTGGGTGGCACCCAGACAATGGACGAGGAGTGTGCAGGTAAGGCCCAAGTGGAGATTACTAAACTAGTATAGCAGACATACTTGTATTTGTAGAGTATCTACGTGCATGTGTCAGGTCAGATTGCAGTTGTGGATGGGGTTTTCTAATGCACAGAAGTGCACATCTATGGTGAAGGAAAGCAAATTGTGTAGTATTGGGGGTTGTACAGTAAATGTGCAGACATGTTACATCCATCCTGTGCCAATGCCACATGTGAGTCTTCTGACAATACTTCTCTCCCACATCTACCTGGGATAGCAGCCTGAAGCTGGTGAGTAGGGAATTGTTCTGTTGTGGTTTGCCAATACCCCAGCCATGTGAAAGCCGTGCAATGTATCATGCACAAAATTGTTACTTATAGCCATATTGCTTTATGTGCATGTTCACTTGTGGTGGGGTTAACTGCATTGCATCACAGTGGTCACCAAAGGGGGTTATCTGAAGAGAATGTAACATCCCTGTAGCATACCTCACAACCTGTCAGTGTAAGACTTCTGGACAGAGACCGACAAAATGGGGGGACAAACTGCCTAAGGTAGGGACATGTGTGAAACATTACTATCATACAGTGGATATAAACAATGTACACACCCCTGTTACAATGTCAGGTGTTTGTGATATATATATATATATATATATATATATACAAATTGAGACCACAATATGTCAGTCCACACATTTCCAATCTGTAATGTGACCTATGACATGAACAATTCACTTGTAAAACCTATCAATCTGGTGGTCACCAAATATGGAGTATACAAACCTTATAATAAGCTGGATGCATATGTGTGCACATCCTTCAAATAATATTTTATGACAGCAGCTTGTGATTTACTGACAACATTCAGTCTACTTGGGTACACACCTGCCATCAAATAAAGGCACTCTGAGTAACACCAAATAACAGTCTGCTGTCCAAGTAGGATATTCATGACATTTGCTCAGTTGCCTGCAACAGTAACAGCCATGGCTTGCAGACATCTTACAAAGCAGCAAAAGGATCTCATATTTTAAGGGTATCAATCAAGAGTAGGTTCAACAACATTACCACAGCATTGTATACACCATGGAACACAGTGGAGACAGTTGTCAAAAGATGGATTGAATATGGGACAACAGTGCTGTTGAAAAGAACCTGATGTCTCTCCAAAAATTATGACAAGACATGTCAAAACCTGGTCAGTGAGGCTGCCAGGAGACATACAGCAACACTGATGGAGTTGCAGGAATCTCTTGCAAGTACTGGTGTTGTGTACTACATGTGAGAACACTCTCCCGTATTCTGCATACATCTGGCCTATGGGGTATGGTTAGAAGATGGAAGTATTTCCACACACCAAAAAATATCCAGGGGTGGATACAATTTGCAATATAGCACATCAAGTCTCCCAAAGGTATGTGTGAAAATGTGTTATAGTGTAATGAGACTATGGATCAACCTCACAGCCACAATACCAAAAGGTACGTGTGGTGCACAAGCAACACCCCTCAACCTGAAGACCAACATCCCCATGGTGAATCACTCTGGTGGTAGTGGCTTGCTGTGGTGATGCTGTTCCAAAGACAGAACTGGGCCAGTAGTCACAGTGGTGGGAATTCTGAACAGTTTCAAATAACACCTACATCTGCCTCAAATCCATCAGGCATCTGCAAGAACGCTGATGGGGATGGGTGTCAGCCTTTAACATGACAAGCATACATCCAAAGCTACCTAAGAAAGGATACACCTGAACACACTCATGGTTATGGATTGACCCAGCCAGAGCCTAGACCTATACCAGATAGAAAAACCCCTTTGTGACCTGATGAGAGCTGTGCACATGAGTTGCCCTTGCAATCTGACAGAGTTGGGTGACCTTTGCATGGAAGAGTGGCCAAATGATGCCAAGTCAATATGTGCCATGATGATAGACACCTTCACAAGAAGAGGGAATGCTGTAAATCACTTACAAGGTGCTTCAACAAAGTATCATTTTAAGGGTGTGCACACTTATGCAACCATCATATTGTACATATTGCAGTTATTATATTTTACAAGTAACACATTTGTTGTTTATTGAATGGATTGCACAGGTCATATGTCACATGAAAGGTGGGTAACATATTTGACTGCATTATTGCAGTCTCATCTCATATATTACAAGAACATATGTTAACAGGGTTGTGTACACTTATCATATCCACTGTAATGTTAGAAGGTTGGTGGCGTAAAAGGAATTGTGTGACCATACGTTTACTGCTGGTTTGGAGGTCTGATACTTAAATGTATGTCATTAATCAGTGATGTCACTCCTCAGAGCATCCCAGTTTTGTATCATAGAAACACAGGGGTTATGAGAAACAGAGCAAACATATGAGCCAGACATCTACACATCCTGCGAGGATCTACACAATTGTGAGGTATGTTCTGTAGTACTTGCCACTGTGCTATACAGGTGGACAGCAATGATGTGTACATGGATGCAGTCTGTGCTGGGGAAGGGCCATCACCTACTAACACTAATCATGTAACCCAGAGCTCTAGATTGTTAGTTACATGTAGTACAACTGGCTGCAATGCATGATGCTGAGGGCCATGTGTCATGCACGACACCAATTGGGTAATATGTGGTCTGTGTAACAGATTTGTGCCACCTCACCTGTAAGTGCATGTGTGTGCATGTGTGTGCGTGTGTGTGCGTGTGTGTGTGTGTGTGTGTGTGTGTGTGTGTGTGTGTGTGTGTGTGTGCACGTGTGCATGTGTGGTACCAGCCAACCTCAAAGTGCAGGTATTAATGTATATATGTTGTCTTCCCTCACAGGTGACGATGTGGTTCAGGGTCCCTCCCACTTGGAAACTGATGTCATTATCTCTGCAGACTCTGATAATGATGATAGGAATAGTGAGGTACAGGTGGGGTTGTCAGGGGCTGAACCTATGCCATTGGTTGGCATTCCACTCTTGTCCACACCATCCCCGCAAACAATGACAACACCCACACATACCCCATCACCAGTGGCCACAGATGATGGAGAGTTGGCAGGTGATGGCTTTGAAAAGGCTAGTGTGGTGACTATGGCAGGTGTGAGTATAGACACTGGCCACAGCCAGAGTGCAGGCGAGGTCCCACACAGGTGGCTGGACAGGGGTTCTCACAGGAGGACCACTGCTCATCAAGCCACTGTCACAAGTGCCACAGCAGGAGTCACCAGACACATGTTTCGGGCTGTCATGGATGCACAGGCATGAAGTGAATGCCACACCAGACAAATACACAGAGTGGCGGATGCAACTCTTCCTGAATTACGTGGTGACATACATGACCTTGTTGAGGCCACACATCAAAATGCTGAGGTCATGAATCGACGGTGGGGTGAGACCTTGGCAATCCTCAATCATGGCATGTCTTTGCCACACCGTGTGGTGGGAGATGGGCATTAGCCACGTGGATGAAGGTCAGCACCAGCAACAGCTGAGAGTCTATGGGGCCATGGACCTTCACACTCCCATAGTGGCAGTGATGCCAGCACTACCATAGGGTGGTTGCTATCCACATCACACTGGAGCAGGCCATGGGCATGTGGTCTTGTATGATCCTGTCAGGGGGCATGGATCCAGCAGAAAGCAGTCACCATCAGGAAGCAGTACTAATATGGGCCTGATGCACAAGGTGAATATAGTACAGTGTAGCTATGTAATTCTATGTAAGGTGCTGTCTGTTTGCATTTGTTATGGGTACACATACAGGTTTATGTACCTTATTAGCCAGGATGCATTATTGCTGTTATTTCCACTGACTAAATGTAGTCTGACATGCTGTATTATGTTTGTGTTCCATGTGTCTGTGTGACTGCAGGCTGTGGCCCTGTAGACATTTCCAAGAGGGAATATTGCAGAGTAGGATTACACCAACCGCGTCATAGGCAAGGTACAGCTTTATATGTACATGTACCAGGTGTGTATGCATGCAACAGTATGTGAGGGACACTGTTGTCAGACAATGTGACCTTGCATACATACTCCTTGTCACAGACAGGTAGCCTTTAGACATGTCAGCTCAATGTTGTGAAGTATCACAGGCTCATACATACAGAACAGGTTACTGCAGTACTGTCAGCAGGTCCCTCATAAATGTAGCCATTACATTAACTGCATCAGATTCACCTGTCAACACCTGTTGGCCCTGCCATTTATTTCCCATACACTCAACCCTGATGCAGCTGATGAGGGCATGCATGATACTGTGTATGACAGGTTTGTGGTATGTATTCCTGACGTCACTGAGTGAAACAGGGAGACAAAATCGTATATCCTTTGCATACACACAGTAAGGACTGACACAAAGGATGTGCACACAGCAACATAAACACAGTTGGCAAAAGACAGATTAGTAAACCTACATATCCACCTTGATGTACTGTACTACTACATACACATGACATGCCTTACATAGATTATATGCATGGGACATAACACACTACCTCTTACAAGATGCAATGTTCTGAATGCCTTCAGGCATGGTGAGATAACCCACCAGAAATAGGATGTGGAGTCATGTATTGCTCCTACAAGCCTGGACAAGTGATAGTGTAGCAGACATTGTATCAGCAGGATGTTTCAGTCAGGCATGATGCCTGATGCTGGAATGTCTGTCACTACACTCACTGTGGCCAATTTGGAAACAATATCACATACATGGTCATTAAGGGACACAGACCACATATAGGTTGCAAACATCTGGATATTCCATAGACATATGTATAGAGGACCTGTATGGCCTGCACAATGGTTTAACATGCTGCATGTGAGGCACATTCCATTACAACGCTATATAAAGTAATGCCATTGGGAGGTGGTAAACAGGCGTGGATGGTACAAAAATGAAAATGGTATTAGCCAAACAGGATATGATCTTCACCCAAAGACACACACACACACACACACACACACACACACACACACACACACACACACACACACACACACACACACACACAGTTGCCAGTTTTGAGATTAGAACCCCTATCTATCTAGTTATGTCTACTATAGTGTAACGCAGTTTTCAGACATGCCATGGAGCTTACACAACACAAAATGGTATAACCCACACAGTACGTGATGCACACACACACACACACACACACACACACACACACACACACACACACACACACACACACACACACACACACACACACTTGTCAGTATTCAGATTAGAACCCCTGCCTATCTAGATATTTGTACTATGGTGTTATGCAGTTATCACATATGCTACACAGCTTACTGGGCAGATAACTGGCCAAAGATGCTGATAACTGCACAAGTGAGGTAACCTGTTACAGGTGCCAGAAAGTCTGCCTTCAGTTTATCCCTTAGATCTTGCTAGTTCTTTTTCTCCTGCCCTTCAAATAGCCTAATAGCTTTGCACTTCAATAGGTTTTTTATCAGTTATTCTAGTACACCTGAGAGCTATCAGCAGTAGACGTTCCTCACAGAATTAGCTCCAGTACTTAGTAGTTATGACCACCCCTCCTGGCATGACTAAAGTGCAGTTCTCTGTGATTTTGCCCATTAACCTGGTGCACTTGGGCATTATGAGGCACTGTTGCAACTGCCACATGTACACAGACAACCATCTCTTCTAAACTCCCAGCACTCAGACTTGTGACAGATACCCCTATATCACAAAATTAGAAGATATACACTCTCGAGCAAAGACTGGACTAGCTGGTCAAGAGGAGAAGGGTCAATACCTGCAACACACCATATGGAACACATACCACTCCAGAACACCCACTATCACAGCTCTGACATACAAACAATAACCACACCCACCATCACAGAGGCACTCAATAGACATTTACCCAAACAGCAGAGGCCACCAAGACAGACACCCACTCGACCTCCACAGCACAGCACAAACCACAGGACACATATCTCACCTGCACAGTGTGCCCCTCAACCTAAGCCACAAAGGCTAACCACCTTGCCTGATACAATAATCATAGGTGACTCAATAGTGAGGCACACAGATGTCCCACTCACTAGGTTGAACATGAAGGAGGTAACAGTCAGCTGTCTATCAGGTGCCAGAATCCAACACATAACACACCCAGTCATGTCACCCCACAACAACTACAAGTATCACTCTGTCATTGTCCATGTGTGTGTGAATGACCTGAGATGCATCTCCATGGACTATATGAAAAGAGACATGGTGGAGCTCTCAGATTATGTGGGCCAGGCAGATATGACAGTAGCACTGAGAAATATACTATTGTCACCCAGAAAGATATTGCAGTACAAACAACAAATGATTGACTTCAACAATTTGCTTAAGTGTCTGGTGTCACTCTCATAGGCTCCAGTATCTGTCTGCTTGGGTTGACATGATTGACAGACTGCGATGACTTGTCAGAAATGGCCTGCATCTGTCACCCCTGGGTTTCCAGATACTGGCTAAATGTCTTTCCACCCCTATAGTGCGTTTTTAGGTGATGTTTCAAATCAAATTACCACTGTAACAGCTATACATATATACAATCTGAGGGTCATGCTGCTCAACACTATACATCTGCATCTTGAGAAACAGCCACTCAAAGCACTCCTCAAAATGGAGAACACTGACATTTGTGCTGTAACGAAGACCTGGTTTACAGCAGCAGACAGCACCCCTGCACTACCAGCCTATAACTCATTCCACACCTGTCAGCCCCAAAATATAGACCACAGCTCCAAAGGTGGTCGTGTCTCCATACTAATAATGGATATGCACACATCCAGAGTAGTACCCTGGCATAATGCATCTGATATACTTCAGGTACAACTGACATTGGGTAATAGTGCAATCCAGGTTATTGCATGTTATAGGTCCCCACCTATGCCCCAAGACTCTCAATCCACATTTCTTACTCTGGAATCTATCAAGGTCCAACCCAACACTCTCATACTAGGAGAGTTCAACTACCCCTCCATCAACTGGGAAAGATACTCAAGCACCAATACACTGGCCCAATGTTTCCTGGAAGCATTGGGCCAGTGTTCAGGTGCTTGAGTATATTTCTCAAAACACTGGCCCAATGCTTCCTGGAATTCATCAGTTCCAATGCCCTGGGCCAGTTCATTCTGACACCCAGTAGAGGAAGTAACATCCTTGACCTGTGTTGATTACTAACATATGGCACCATTGCTTGACAAGAGTAATCAATTACTACCTGGTCAGATCCAACATAGAGTAATCATCATGGAAATCCACATCTCATCCATAACCCCCACAAAGGTAACCACCTTGAAAATGTTACCAAAAGCTGACTTTTGACTCATAAGAACAGTGGTGGCTAACTTCACAGCACTCATGCCAATGGAAAATACGTGCATGACTGCTGAATCATACACAAATTCACTGTACAAACATGTACATCAATGCATGGAACTAGCCATACCCAACAGAACCATGACACTCTCATCCAAACACTGGAGGCCAATCTGGTGGTCCCCTGCCATTAATAATCTGTACAACAGAAGGAAGAAACTGTTGCAGAAAAAGGTGGAGTCCCAAGAGTGGTAAAACTCCCTTATTAGCCTCAACAACAGCTTGAGATCCCTCATGAAATCATCTAAAGGTGCCTATGATGGCAGAATTGCAGCAGACACTGACAACAATCGCAAATCCTTTGATAGTTATATCAAGAACCTCCATGCCAATACCCAGAAGTGCTCTGAATTACTGCACAATGCTACCTCCTATACTGAGCCAACAGATATTGCCAACATTCTTGCTAACACATTTAGTGACAACGTTACCCCTCTTTCCCCCACTAGGGGAACAATCAGAATTTCCAGAAGAATGCCAGGCACCCAGGATTACTGCTACCCAGGTTATGCCTGCATTGTCCAGGGGCAAGAATACAGCTTCCATGGGACCCCAAATTATCCCTGGCTGTGTTCTACATAAACTACAAAGATACCTGGCAAAACATATGTGTGCTCTGTTCAGTCACAGCCTCACCTCAGGCTTTGTCCATCCCACATGGTACACTGCTACAGTCATCCCTCTTCGTAAAGGTGTGACAACTACAGACCCTGGGAATTATCAGTCCAGTAGCCTGATGAGTCTGATATGCACAGCTATGGAGTGCATCATCAGGGATCTGATCAACAAACATATAGGTAATCTCATAATTCTGAATCCCACAAAGTTTGGCTTTCAGAAATGGAGATAATGCCTGCTCAACCTGGTTAACTTCTTTGAGTCAGTCACCAAGGCTGTGTATGGCAGTAAGGCACTGCATACAGCCTACATCAATCTGGCCAAGGCTCTTGATACCATTCCTCAGTCAGGAATTATGGATGAACCCAGTAAATTAGGCATCAACTCCTGTATCACAGATAGAACACACAGTGTGAAAGTAGCAAGCTCCAAGTCAGACTGTCAGCCATTTATGAATGGAGTCTCACAGGGATCAGTCTTGGGTACTCTCTTGTTCAGAATCTACTTCTCCAGAGTCCAGGCCAACAAATAAGGAACTCTGGTTGACCAATTTCACAGACAACTACAAGATGGGAGCCATCATTAACTCCACAAGTGATGCAGACATCCTACAGAAAGGCCTCATTGAGACCACTGACTGGTGTGGAAACCATGGCCTGAAGCTTAACACCACAAAATTCATCATCAGCCCCTTTGGTAAAATCTCAGTTCCCACTAAGCACCACATCGATGGAAGCCCACTGAACACTGTAGGTGTTATAGGAGATCTGGGGACACAAGTTGACGACAACCTCTCCTTTAACCACCACATTGCCACTGTGGTCATGAAATCCTTCTATGTGGCACATCTCATTAGCAAGGGTTTTGCATCCAGGAAGAAAGAGGTCATCGTCTCTGTGTACTCTTCCCTCATTAGACTAATCATCAAGTATAATGGCCCATTTGGCATGTACCTCACTAGACACCTGCAACAGCTAGAAATGCCACAGAAGTACCTCACAATGAAGACTGTAGGCATTAAACACATGTCCTACACAGACAGACTCAAAAGACTCCAGCTATTCTCTGTCTCATATCACCTACTTAGAGGCGATTTCTGCTTGACTTGTAAAGCCATGTCTGACCCAGCTTTTTTACAAATGCCACATCTAAAGCATCCCAATCTCTCTGCATGACACACTGCAGGAACCTTGCCCTCATTACCACAATCAACACAACATGCTGGAGGGATAGGTTCCTCACCCAGAGATTGCACATGACCTGGAATAGACTTCCCATACATATCAAGCAAAGCACCTAGTTGACCCTGTTCCAGAGAGATCTTGATGAGTGGATGGGTAATAGAAAGCTTACCCCAGGGATCACTCCAATGGCTCTACTTGATGGGGGCACTGGGAACTAACATTGGGTGGCACAATGGCAGTGCACTTCTATGGGCTAGGCTTGTAACGGTTCCAGGGCCATTAGCCTAGTACACATCTATGAACCTATAAAGGGACTGACATCAGCATGACTGGTAATGTATACCAGTAGATGGGAAACTTATCAAAATATTTCTTCCTACAAACATACACACTTCACACACAGTTATACACCCACACACACATTTGCCAGATCTGAGAGTAGAACCCCTGTCTATCTAGTTATTTGTACTATAGTGTTACACAGTTATTGCACGTGCTACAGAGCTTAATGGAGTAACAACTGGCCAAATGTGCTGATAAGGGGAATGACATCAACAGGAGTGGTAAAGAAGGACAGTGGGTGGGAGACATCAAAAAAATGTCTTACAAACACACACAATCATTTGCCAAATCTTAGAACCCCTGTCTAACTAGTGATTTGTACTATAGCATTATGCAGTTATCACACATGCTACGGAGGTTACTGGGCTGACAACTGGCCAAAGGTGCCAATAAAAGGAATGACATCAGTAGGACTGATAAAGTGGGGCACTGGGAACTGTTGTGGGTGGGAATGGCCTAAAACTGTTTCACCTGCAAACAAACATACATCTACTCACTCTCACATACACAAGTGTCTCACACACACACACACACACACACACACAAACACACACACACACACACACACTTGCCAGTATTGAGATTAGAACCCCTACCTGTCTAGTTATTTGTACTATAGAGTTATGCAGTCATCACATGCGCTACAGAGCTTATAGGGGTGATTGGTGTCCAACGGTACTTCTAAGGTGAATGAAAGCAGCCGATCTTGTGAAGTAGGGCAATGTGAAGTGTACTGAGTAGGAAGAGTTTCCTAATACTTGGACCTATGGAGATACACACATACACACACACACACACACACACACACACACACACACGCACACATGCACACATGCACACACACACACACACACACACACACACGTGATGTGATATTATAAACTCAACCTCAGTACTGTTACACAATGTGGCTCACCTTTTATGCTGGCACTTGCAACTGTTTACAACTGGTATGCCACTGTCCACAGCAGGACATCACAGTATGCCATTCAGGGTATCCTTGCGTGTGACTCACTCTGTGTCCCCCTGTGTCTCTCTCCGTATCACTGTCTGTCTTTCAGTTCCCCACATCTATGTGTGTGTATACTTGACATATGTTATTTGTTGCCCACATATATGTGTGTGTATCTCACATAACAGATGCAGATATATCACATATGGGCCACCTACAGCTAGATGAGGGTAATACTGACTGATGTGTGTGTGTGTGTGTGTGTGTGTGTGTGTGTGTGTGTGTGTGTGTGTGTGTGTGTGTGTGTGTGTGTGTGTTGGGGGGACAGTTGGGGTGTACATAGCTGTCTGTATCCATGGACATATATACACAATACAGTCATATATTCTGATGTGGGTTCCAGCATGTCCTGTGATTCTCTAAGTAGTGTACATAGCTGTCTGTATCCATGGACATATATACACAATACAGTCATATATTCTGGTGTGGGTTCCAACATGTCCTGTGATTCTCTAAGTGTAGGAGCATGCCCAGAGTGACCTTCTATAGTTAGGGTGAGACTCCATTCCAGAGCTAGGTGTACTCCAATCCAGGGTTTTGTGTGCTACAGCCATAACTCTCAAGAGTACACAGGACATCCTCAGGGTACTGGTTTTGTGAGTACACAGGACATCCTCAGGGTACTGGTTTTGTTTAGTAGACATTTTCTGACATATCTGTAGTCTGAAACTGCAATGTATTGCGTCATTACAGAATGCCAGACATCCTCAGATCATCACAGTGCTTAACCAAAGGAATACTAGTTGTATGATGCATAGACCAATATTATGAGAATAGCTATGTAAATTCTTGCCCAACAAGGCCATTTGTGAGGTGCAGCTACAGCCAGTGTAGTAATGACACACAGCTGTGTAAACAGTCCAGCAACCTTGTGATACACTGGCTGTGGATCTCCTGCTTATCTGTTATCTTTTTAACCTGAGATGTCATATCCTTGCATATCCCTGTGTGTGCATACCTCTTACCTGTGCATTTGTTGGCAGGTTGTCCAAGTGTTTGGCTAGAGGTTTCATCCAGTCTATGTAAACTTGTGTTTTTATGTCAAGTTAGTTACATATAATTGAAGTGTGATGTTACGAAATAATACAGACATTACTGTTTCAGAATACATAACCTTCAGACAGTTCCCACTACTAAATCCCTCACCCTACCAACGTTCTCAGTATGTAAGGGCAATATTTACAACAGATGCCTGTCATTGTGCCTTTGTTCCATTTTTATTTCTGCCCTTGTCCAGACATCTTGCTGTCAGAGGTTGGGAATTATGGGTGTGGGTATAGAGTGCATTCAACTGTGCAGGCATGTCCATTATTTGTAAAAGCAAACATAAGAAAAAGGATTATTGAGAATGCCCACTGGCAACAGTACCACAAAGCACTTATATTCACAAAAGCCTTGGCACCTCTGCTACACATCCTTCAAGATGTCACTAATATGTTTAGTATATTCCACATAGCACTGTGACTTCCAGTTATGGCAGTGGCAGAGCAGTGGGTCTCACTGACATGCATAACAGTTAGCACTTGCAGTTATCTGCACATGGCGCTGTCAAAGGCAGCACTGTACCTAGGGCAGGACAAGACGACTGCCAGGAGAATGTGCTGGCCAGATCCAGACAGTATTAACCGCACAATAAACATAGCTTATTGACCCCTGCATATAGTGGACAGGCAACATGTTTTCATGTGCATTGGTATAGCTCTGCCAATGTGTGCTATGCTACTATTTCCTTGCAAACTTATATGTTACTGCATTTGAGTGGGTATATGCGGGGGGGGGCACACCTGTCAACTGTACACATTTGCACAGACTGTACTGATATTTGCTTTACATTTTGCTTCCATTTACCATACTATTGTGCCCTGTCTTGAGGACTGGAAGCATATCAGTAAAGAGCCCAGGTCAGATTGTACTGGCATACATTTGAGTTTCAGACTTCTTACCCATCATAGCCTTACTGCAACTGTGGGTCCTGCTGTGCTATCACTGTGTGAGTTTGTAGGGTGTTAATTAAACATTGCCACCATTTGTGTGCCTTTACTAGACACTTCTATGTGGTTTTCTACAGCTGACTTGCTGTGTGGGTGTGAGGGGTGATTATAGAAGCCCCATCCTGACATCCATGCCTGTGACCTATGAACCCCACTTAGTTGTCCCCACACATATACTGCAGTGGGATTTGCCACTTTGGGTACTACTGCATAGTGTGTGGAGGCCAGTTTTGGCCAGACATTTCCTGGTGTCCCACATAGCTGTCAGTTGTGTTCTCCTATCCCAGTAGGCCACTCCATTCCCTTGCATGCATGCAGCATTATCATAGATATGCTAGCAGAACATACTATTCCATTCATTTATTGCTAAGAAGACTGACTTACCTTGTGCTTGCAGCAGTTGTGAGGACGGTGCTTGAGGGCTGCCTATGTTGGATGCACACAGTACACTGCCTATATACATGGGAAGTTACAAGTAATGTGATGTGTGTGTCATCCATTTTACTGTGTGTGTGAGCCAGAGAGAGATGTCAGTCCCTGGGGTCCCTACAGTGACAGAGTGTCTGTGCTATGCATTGTCTCTTTGCCAAGATGTGAGCATACTGTGCACGCCTCTGTCTGCCAATGGGAGAAGGTTCAGGGACCTCCTCCTGTGAGTCCCTCTGTCAATGTGGGGACCTTGGCAATAGTGGTGGGCTGTGTGTGCCTTCACCATGCTGTTCCTGCTGCAGCTGTTTCCACTGGATCATATTGTGTAGCATGGCATATACTATATACATGTGTGCTCATGTGGCTGGAGAGTACTCCAAAGCTCCACTAGATATGTCAAGGGAGTGGAACCATGACTTCAGCATCTCAAAACACATGCTCTGTAATGATTGTGTGGGTGTGTGTGCATTTCTGATGGGTGTCATCATCCACGGCTCCAGTGCATAGCCAGCACCCTCCACGGGTGGCCATATGGGATGTCCCCACTGGCCAATGCCTGGTACAGCTGTGACGAATGCCAGATGTGGGAGTCATGATACCTTCCAGGGCTGCCAGTACACACATTCATGATAATGCTTTGGGCATTGCACATGACCTGGCAGTTGATGGTGGGGAAGCCCTTGCGGTTTATGTAGACCCTACCCTGTTCACCGGATGGTGCTTTGATGTGGATGTGCATGCAGTCAATGGTACCCAGTATTTTTGGGTATTCTTCTACATGGTGGAAGAGATGCATATTGCTGGTCCTCTCCTCACAGCTGTTTGAGAAGTAAATGTGCTCACCGGCATGTGGTAGCATGGCATCCAGGAACTGGTGGAGTACCCTGGATGCAGATGCCTGTGAGACCCCTATCATGTCCCCAGTAAGTCTTTGGTAAGTACCTGTAGCTAGAATTCTTAAGGCTACACATACCTCGGTATCCACTGGGATGGGTTCCCCTCTGTTGGTTCTACCTCTGAGTTGAGGCTGGCACAGCTCAGTGTTTTGCTGAAATATGTCTTTGACCGCCCTGTAGTGCTACACTATCTCCATATCATGTAACCCCTGGTTGGTTACCGTGGGTCTGAACACTCTTCTCCTCCTCCTTAGTCTGTGGTGGTTTCAGCATTATCTTCCTGTCCGCCCTCAGTCTCTAGCACATACTGATGGATCAAAGCAATGGCAGCCCCTAACATTTTTCAAGTTAAAATTCCCCTGCATGTATACACCAATGGTGCAGAGTCTGTGGGAAAAAAAAGATTGTAAGGTGTTTCCATACTTTATAATGTTGTGCTGCAGATGCTGCCTGTATGATTGGCTGACTATGATACATTCCAGCTGCCAGCTATATTACTCATGGCTTTGATTTGGCCACTGTGAGTGTTAGAGGCATTACTGGTAATTTCTGCATGATTGCTTTTATACTGCTATTGCCCTTTTTTATTTAATTTTTACTTACATCTCCTCCCATTTTCAGCTATGCAGCCATTTGCCAGCTGTATTATTGTGTGCTTTGCATGGCCCATTGTGAGTTGCAAGAGTCCCATATTAGTGATTTCTACTTCAGTTCTCCTTTATTGTGCTGTTGCCCTTAATTTTTGTTTTTATGTCTCCTCCCATTTTCAGCTATGCAGCCATCTGCCAGCTGTATTACTGAGTGCTTTCAATGGCCCATTGTGAGTTGCAGAATCCCATATTGCTGATTTGCACTGTATTTCCATTGTTATGCTATTTCCTTTTTTTTTCCTGTATCCTTCCTGTTTAAGCCCCAGCGTGCCATGCAGACCCATTTAGCTAGTGTAAACAGCAAGAAATGGCTCTCCCCTGGGCGTGAACATACTCCTCAGTTCATGGAATAAGACTATACAGCCTCAGACACACACCCTCGCTTAGCTGTGCTTAGCTAAGTACAAACCCGGGCAACTGAGCTCCAATGTGCTTACAGCAAGCATGACACACACCCTTTTCATGTTAGTTGCTACTCCTGCCTACACAATAGTGTTAGAGTACCTACACGGTTAGGTGCAGTGTGACACTTAGAAGAATTTTGTGAATCAATATAAGTCCCCACATTACCCGCAGTGGTGGTGCTGCGGTAGCGTTGTCACCACACATTAAGATGCTGTCCGGTTCGATTCTCAGCTAGAGCGTCTTCTGCGTGGAGATTTTGTGAATGGGCGTATCTTCGTTGAAGGTTGTGCATCAGGGATGGTAACTCAGCACGTAAAAAACAACTACCAATCATTAGCGGACCGGAGTTCCGCTGTGGCGACCCCTAACCGGGAAAAGCCGAAAGATGCAAAAAATATAAGTCCCCACATTAACATACCCCACTGCCTTAGTCTGTAGTTCCTGCACTACACAAGAGCCTTCCCCCTTAGCAACCACTGTTCCCTACCATTGTTTTCATTCTACTTGCCATAAGTTACTGCGCTACACAAGAGCCTTCCCCCTTAGCAACCACTGTTCCCTACCATTGTTTTCATTCTACTTGCCATAAGTTACTGCATTACACAAGAGCTTTCCCCCTTAGCAACCACTGTTCCCTACCATTGTTTTCATTCTACTTGCCATAAGTTACTGCGTTACACAAGAGCCTTCCCCCTTAGCAACCTCTGTTCCCTACCATTGTTTTCATTCCACTTGCCATAAGTTACTGCGCTACACAAGAGCCTTCCCCCTTAGCAACCTCTTTTCCCTACCATTGTTTTCATTCCACTTACCATATAGTATAATGGCAAAATGCAGGTTTCCCATAAAATTGACTTTTCACTATTTTTTTTTTTTATTTTCCCCATGATCCCATTTGCACTATGCTGCCCTGTGCTTCAGTGTCTGAGATCAGCCACAATAAAATAAACTTTTATTTTTATTAAAAGAAAGAGGTTTTGCATGCCAATGGCCATATATTTGGCTATTGGAATGCCTACAGATTAGGGTACATGTTTCATTGGAGCTATCATGGCTCCGTATTTTATTTTGTAGAAATGTAGTTGGCTAGTAGCCGAATACATTTCTGCAGCTTACACTGTTCCTGTATGGTTACTAGCCTGCTTTCTGGATTGCTAATTCACCTCATTTGCATGGTTTTCCCCAGCAAATGAGGTAATTAGCACCCTGCACAGGTTTCCCCTGTTCCTGGATCTCTCAGTGGCCATATTCCATGCAGAACCAGTGTAGCTGCTCCTGCATGGAAAAATAAGCTTTGTGAATCCCACGGACTGTCTACAATTTGGCATTTGAATAATGTTTTCTTAACATTAAATCTATCCCTTTTACACAAATGTTTCTATACTCAATTGATGATATACAATAATGCATATCTTATCCCTTCAGCTCTAGTTTCATTTAGCCCTTTGTGGAATTCATGTTGTACAGCATATGCCTGTGTAAATGCAGATCTTATTCATATCTTTTAGCACTGTCCTTTTCATGTGGTTTGAAAGATTATTTTAACAGCCAAAAGTTTTAATCATATCCAATTTGTCATTCTCTATATTTCCCCAGAACATGTTAAAAGATCCCAACCCAATATTTTAAATTATAATTTTTGCTTTAATGAGATACTATCTCTTTACCAATTGGACAGGCATGCATTCAGAATATCAAAACAAATTAAATTCCATAAGTTCTTACACTAAAAAAAAAAAAAAGAGAAAAGAAAAAGAAAAACAATGCACTCAGATATTGGGAAAAAGTATTAAATCTCATTTTTAAACTATATTTGTTCACATTGTTTAAGAGCTTTCTTCTTGTTAGGATGGCTGCCAATGACATTACTGCCTACTATACTGTTCCAAGGTTAATTAAAATTCTATGGATGTTAACATAATAATTTTCTATGCAAACAGAGAAATTAAGTCTGTTTCTTCTAGATTCCTTGTCTTTTTAATACTGATCGTACATAGATTTTTCTTGTCTTGTATTGTTGTTAATCTCCCATATTATTTCTAGCTATTGTCTCATTTACAAATGGCTGTTAAATAAGATTCCATGTTAACTGGTACGCTTCCATCATCAGTTATAATCTTGTTTTTTTTTAATAAAATATTAATAAAGGTCTCAAATATATTTTGAAAAAATATATATATATATATGGCAGAAAATATATCATATAAATGTTTATTTTTTTTTATTTAACATTTGTTGACTGGGAATGCCCGACTAGGTTCCATAGAGCCTGTTTTCAGCAGAGGCCCGGGGAGAAATGCTCCAGATGCATGTCTTTGGAATGTGGGAGGAAACCGGAGGACCTGGAGGAAACCCACGCGAACACAGGGAGAACATGCAAACTCCACACAGAAGGCACCCCAGCCGAGAATCGAACCAGAGAACCTCTTGCTGTGAGGTGACAATGTTAACCATTGCACCACTGTGCCGCCCACAGAGTGTAGTACTCTACTATGCTCATATATATGGGATTACCTCTACATGGAGAAATAGTACAGCTGCCTTATACAAAGGTGTGTCCACTTATTTCATGTTACATCAGTTGTGCTATGTCACTCTTTGGGTCTCTCTTCAATATGTACATCATTATAGAGCTCCTGCTACATTTTTGTTGAAGCCAAAGACTAGCATGGAAGAGATTGCCAGTATATAATGATATTGCTTACATTTCTGAGACTTCCTTTGGACATCACTTTGACTAGATAGCAATAATTTTACCATAATGCCTGTGGTCAACTTTTGTGGACACCAATAAATATTATTCGGTTACCTTTTACAACCGCGAAACCACAGTTGCTCGAATACGGAAACGTCGACACATTTTGAGCGAACCGCAAAAACACCAAATGTCCTGAAGCTCGAAATTCGAAATGTCAAATCGTCATAGTTGGCCCTTATCCGGTACAGCTCCTTAAGGTAAGTGTGCAATAGTTACGGACCTTAGGGTTAGGGTGTAGATTAAGGTAGGTGCATACATAGTAATATATGTAAGCTTTAGTTTAGGGTTAGAATTAGGGTTTTGTTAAGTGTGTGTATGTGGATTACTTATTTTGTTTGGGTATAGCTCCTTAACGTAGTTCTGCAATAGTTACGGACCTTAGGGTTAGGGTGCGGGTTAAGGTAAGTGCATACATAATAATATATGTAAGCTTTAGTTTAGGGTTAGAAGTAGGGTTTTGTTAAGTGTGTGTATGTGGATTATTTATTTTGTTTGGGTAGGTAGTACACAGAGGATGGTGGGGTTGGCCAACTATGCCGATTCAACATTTTGAATTTCGCGGTTCAGGATGTTTGGTGTTTTCGCCGTTCGCTCAATATGTGTCGACGTTTCTGTATTCGCATATGTGAGGTTTCGTGGTTATAATATAGACCCATATTTTTCCACATATGAGTGTTGTCCATAGGTATGCTGTCCAACACTGCCCACAACAGTTTGCTGCCTATTGACCCCATCCATAAGTAGATGCCAATGATGGTAGCTGTATTTATAAGGGAAGCACTGTATGTTCATACAGAATAGCTTTTTCTTTCGCTATATATATATATATATATATATATATATATATATATATATATATATATATATTGTAATTCTCTCTCTCACTCTCTCATTTTATATATATATATATATATATATATATATTTATATCATTAGATAAATTGGGACATATTTAGTTAGATAGGTTCACACAACAGTTTCATCAAAGATCAAAAGTGGTACATTGAGATAAATATATCAAAAACAAAAAAAGAAATACACCATCACCACTAATTCATTAAACAGTAGAATGTTTTCATAGTGGACTCTAGATTGTTATTTCACTCAAGAAGATCTTTATCAATGGTGTGTCATTCACAATGAAAACTAGAACATATATATATATATATATATATATATATATCACCTCACTGTTCATATAGTCACATGATAAAAACTCCAGATCCATATATTAGACAGTTGCTGATGTATTTTATCTATCTATATATATATATATATATATATATATCAGTATGCAACTCAAAATGAAAACCCATACACAAAACTGCACAAAAAGACTAACTCCAGGATTCAATAAACTCCATGTAGGCTTCACTCAGAGCCGAGTTGACATGCTTGCATGATGGTGAGTAGTGAGAGGTAGTCCACAATGCATATTAATGATGCAAGGCATGCCTAAGTTAGGTTTATGTGGTTGGCAACAGTGTTTCCAGCCAGGAAACCATGTAAGCAAACATGGATACACTTCTGTTTAATTCAGAGCACCTATGATCCACAGATTTGGGCAGAATGCCAGAATGACCTCCAGGGCTTCACAGATAACTGTGAATCTGTTACTGCAACATATCTCTTCAAAGGCCAACATAATGTGGGGACATTTAACCAGAAATAGGGACATATTTTCCATAGATATCACATAGACATGTGGTAGAATGAAACTCAAATATACCTGTCATCCTGTTTGAGCAAGATATGTGGACAAAGGTATACATAATGGGGAGACAAAGGGCCAAAACTGGGACAGATTTTTAATATTGCACTTCTAAACTTAGAAATTTGATATAATAAATAGGTTGCACATTAGCATGAACTTTCTGCAGAGCTTGATGTTTGAAACTGAAATGTCAGTCATCAGTTTCTGACTTCACTCCACAATGACATGCCAATAATTTGCCATAAAACAAAAATGATGCAAGGAAAAGATCATAAATATGTGACAAAAACTGGACATTCTGCACAAATAAGGGCAGCTGAGAGATATGCACTCACATGTATATAATAGTGATTTACATTATTCCACAGATCATCCCAGTGATATGACAGAAAGCCACAAATTTGATAAGGAAAACACCTGGACATCCTGAGAATATCTGGACATATGAGAGGTATGAATGTGAAGTATATGGCCCAAACACAGTACAGGACAGTGTACCAACAGTGCAGAGTATTGTGATATCCCATTCCTGGCACTCTAAATTGAAGCTGTGTTAATGATCTGTAACAGGACATGGGACTGCCATGTAAAATGATCACTCAGGAGAAGTCTGTGTGTATTGAATAGGGACACACAGATGAATAGTAGGAATGAACACAGGGAAAGAGGACAAGTGAAACCCCTTCATGTATAACAGTGGAGGGCATGTCAATGTAAGATAGTTGTAGCAACAACACCAAGTATATATCTATATGGTACAGTACAGACTGTGCACTGTAAATGTGTTGTCTGTGACTGTCAAAGAAGGGTAACATAACAATGGGGAGGATGTCTGTGTGAGATAAGCATCCTTACATGGACAATGCAGAGGAGATCTATCAGGGATCTAACATGCAATTAGGATAGGGTGCACATTGTGAAGCTGTGATGATATGTCTGTATATGAGTGTACTCTCAGCAGATGTCTCCAGCAAGGTGAACATAGGTAAAGGATCATGTGAAACATTACAAGAACCAACAAAAATCAAAGACAATATCAGAATAATACCACCACTAATCCCATGGCTCAGGCATAACATATGTGATGTGGAGTGATAAGAGATGATCCTGCATACACACACTTTCGAACAACTTTTATGATACATTCACACTCTATGAGGATAACCACACCCACTGTCCTGGCACTGTAATATCTGCAGGAGGTGTTAGGAGGGACACTGCTATACTTCTATTCAACAGTATGGGCAATACAGGCTAGGTGCCTTGTGTGCATGGCATATATACAGATATCTTCTTCCTCCATAGGTCATTGTAGTAATGCCTACATTGGTCACCAGTTCACAAGATACCGATGGCACTGGTTACGGCCTGGGCTAAACTATCCCAAGCTTCTGACTTACACTGGGAGCCAGAATAGTACCAGTGCAGAAGCCTGGCACTATTATTCTTAACTAGGAGCCCAATAAGAATCTTGGACTCCTGGACACCCCATCTCTGTGCCCTAAACCTGATGCCTTCCCCACAAATGCCTGCCATGTCTGCCATGGATCTAGAGCAATGGAGAATGATGTTTTCTCACCAATTCCGGTAATCTCACTTACTGGGAATGAGCACACTGAAAATGTTGTGCTCCTCTTACCATTGTACTAACACAATGCACAGCAGTGCATGCCTCTGAACACTGTATTTGTATGATGGTTAGCGGACTGCAACAGTGGCAAGCAGTGAAGCATTAATTGCAACTGCAATTTCAAGGTTACTGGATGGACAGGCAGTTGTGTATGTGTGTTAGCCAAATGTGAAGGCCATGCCAGTCTAGGTAGCAGAAATATACTTGCAGGAATATAGTAAACAGTGTGCCTACAGTCATACATATGATAATAAATGTGATAATACATAGATGTATACATAAATAACTGACAGTCTAGTTTCTCAGCCTTCATACATATAATTAATATTAGCTTCACTATGTCAAGTGTCATAAGTGAGAATGATTATAATGGGAAGTGTAACAACAGTAAAAGTGTATGGAATAACCTGTATTCAAATCCAGGATCATGTGTATGTCAGTCCTACACTTCCACCCATTGCCAAAAGAAGTTTGAGAAAAACACTTTTCTATGTTGCAGATCATTGCTATAAACTGCAATGTCTGAACAGTAAAACAAAGGTTGCACACCTTGAACTAGAATCCAGGACCAACTGTACTCTAGTCATACACTTACACCTGCTCCCACAGGACTAGTTACATAACATGCCCTATTTTACTAATCATTCTTAAGGTCTTGCTGTTAACTGCCATGCAACGTCACTTAGTGGGTTTGTGCAATGCCCAGTAATATTAATTGAATGCATCTGGGTCCTATTTTTTTGGCTGTCTGGGTCCTGTCTGGCCAGTTGTCCAGTTTGACAGTGGCACACTTCACTTCAAGCAAATAAAAAAAGCACAGCCAAACCTGACATTCATTTTTCTCCTGTCCCTCTAAGCAACACATTGTGCAAACAGTGCCCTCCAACAAAAAAAAAAAAAAAGAAAAACAGAAAAGAAGAGAGGTAGTTGAAATGAAGAAAGGCAATCTAAGACATACACACTAGAAAATGTTAGTACACATGAGATATTTCTACACAGGTCTGGATTTGAACTCTCACTCCAATGCAACTTCAGAACACAGGATGGGTGCCTTATCCCTCTTTGCCACATAAATAACATTGCAGCAAAAAACTGAACTCAGTCTGTACACAACCAACTGCAACAGCATTTACAGTGATATTAAACCATACAACTGTTATCTGCATATTTATTAGTTTTGAATGTAGTGGACACAACTTGTCATGATTATTGATTGCAGATTTACAGCTCTGTCTTACATTTCTGTGTTTCTTGGCCATTCTCCATTTATCTGAGCAGTAATTTGACACATGCAGTCTGTAAGCCATTGCATATTATTGACCTTAAAATGTGTGAGGATATTAAGTGAAAATAATATAATATGCAGTTGCAACAAATGAAGGGCAGGGTCTATATTAGAACATCGAAGTTTCAAAACTTCAAATGTTCTAATATCAACCCCTATTCAGTGAACACTGAAAATATTGAAGCTACAGAAAACTGATTTCTTTCCTAGGGAAAGAATTTGGTTGTCTGTTTCTGTTGCTTCGGTATTTTCAGTGCTGTGGTTTAAAGTTATGGGTCAGGTTCAGGTAAGTGCGCGATTGAGTGTGGGTTAGGTTAGTTAGGGTTAGGGTGCACTTCAGGTATGTGTGCGATTGTGTGGACATGAGGGTTAGGGCGGGTTAGGTGAGTTAGGGTTAGGGCATGGGTGAGGTGAGTGTGCGATAGTGATGGACCTTAGGTTTAGGGTTTGGGTTAAGGTAAGTGGATAGTTAGTGGTGTATGTATAGTTTAGTGTAGGGTTAGGTGTAAGATTTTAGGTGTATGTGTGTGGATTGTTGTTTGTTTTGTGTGCTTGTGTTTGGGAACAGCAAATTTTTTCCCTAGAAAAAAATTCACTGTTCTGTATGTTTGATGTTTTAAACTTTCGCTGAATAGGGGTCGATATTAGAACGTGTAAGATTTTAGGTGTATGTGTGTGGATTGTTGTTTGTTTTGTGTGCTTGTGTTTGGGAACAGCAAATTTTTTCCCTAGAAAAAAATTCACTGTTCTGTATGTTTGATGTTTTAAACTTTCGCTGAATAGGGGTCGATATTAGAACATTCGAAGTTTTGAAACTTCAATGTTCTAATATAGACCCAAAGGGCAGGCCTGACGTTAGACAAAACCTGTGGCTTGTGTGCTGCTTACTTACATATCTGGCCTTACATCTAACACTTTGTAGATCTAATATGACACACCTTCTGGAAGTAAGGCAGCCTGCAGTGTTGTTGTTTTCCTTCTCCCAACCACTAATCATTCACAGCTGGAATCCATTAAAAATAAACACTGAGGGAGTATCTGGACTATGTTTACATCTCCCATACGGATATAATTTTTTGGGATTCAGCAATTCTAATTAGTTCACACCTCATTTGCATCTTCAGCATGTTAACAGCCCTGAATCTATATCATATAAAAAGGCAACAGTGTAGCTAGGCAAACCGATGGTGAGGAGACTTGTTTATGTTGGAAAGACTGCAGATAATGCTATTTATTCTGCAGATAATGCTATTTATTCAGGATGTATCTGTACAGAGGAGTACTGAACTTCAGAAGGTATGCTTCCATTTAGTCAGTTACATATGGCATATGCTGGAATGTATTTAAGAAAAATCTGAAGCAAAGGCTTTTACACTTTTATCTGAATGCATTAGTTAGAAGTGTACTGATGACATGGGCATGTTTTCCAAGCCATTTCAGAGGTATACATGATTGAAAATAGAAGAACATGGAATGTTGTTTGATACATATGTACAAATGTTTCAGGGACAGTTCTTTTGTTAGCACTTTTAGGATTTCAAAGATAGTTTGGTAGTAAAATAAGACAATTTCCATTTTTGGGGGAGCAACGGTGAGTTACTGTTATAGCACAAACAAGGATAGAATGTTTTTTTGTGTGGGGGGAGTAAAGGTGAGTTGCTCTTATGGCACAAACAAGGACATGTTGTTCTTGTTACTCTCCTTGTCTTGCATCCTACTTGTTGTTCATATTTCACATCTGTAGACTGTTGTATGTTTCTAAACGGGGTAATATTGAGTGGCTAACTTTTCTGTTTCATCTGGAATCAATTATTCATTACTTATAGGAAACTTATGTGTATTACCTTTCTGTTGTCTTTTGGGATACCTAATAGTAAGCCACCCAGGTGTGTCAATCCTCAGAGACCCCCTTTAGCGATGCTAAGAACCAGGTGTGGATGCCTTTAGCCAACATGGTGCTTTTCAGCTGGAAAGGGTATGGGAAGATATGGCACTTAGGATGTAAATTTGACAACAGATAGTTGCTGATTTGAATGCCATGGGTGGCCACAGCAGGACATACAAGCAGGTGCACCACAGGGCCACTGACATGTTTACATCTGCATGGAGAAGAGCAGCTGCAGTGGGCCATGGCCAGATGGATACTGGGAGATGGCCTGCTAGGGAACCACCACTAACACCAAATAAAGAGTTCCTTGCCAAAAACAGGGATCAAGCCAGCAGTGTAGTACAGCATGTCTTGGATGTGGGAACAACAGTGTCCCAAGCACGTCCCAGGAGAAGCTTCCAAGTAGGCTTTGGTATCTCAACAGTTGAATTCTGTTGTATAGTAAAACATTTGAAATCAGTACATTAATTCTGTATCACATGTATTTTTTGGAGGGGTTTAAGATTGCTACAGTTATTAGCTTAAGTTTGAGTTGACAGTCTCATTCTTGTTGAAAGTATATTTAATGGACTTATAAAGAGGTAAAAGTATTACTCCCTGTGTTACTGTTAATTGTAGCAATGTTGACTTACTTCCTGCTTAACTTCTTCCAGGACCATCTAGATTACAGAGCAAAATATCTTCTGCAGATGGTAAGCCAAACATTTTTATGTCAGTACTGCTGAGAAATTTAAAGAAATATTTTAGTGTGTGCTGTTAATGTCAGGCCTATTGTGTGTATTGCTGTACTGTACGCCGTAGTGGCAGAACTGTTAGTTAACATATACTGCAGTATAGTAGTGTAGATATTAAAGTATTCCTGTGTTTGTTGCTTTTTATCACAAGTGATCATGACAGTGGGATTGTGGGCCCTCTGCCACCTGATATCAGTGTATCAGTAGACTCTGATGATGATGATGGCCAAACTGACTCACAGTCACAGGGTGCAGAAGTTCAGTCTGACACTGATGTTGATATACAACCATCCCATGCAATTCCATCAGACACAGGCAGTAGGCCTATGCCTACCCATTCCAGTGAGGCCATAGAAATTGAACAGGTGGAGGGTGAGGTCCTTGATCGGGGAAGTATGACTACTGCAGCTTCAGTGCCTGTTGAATCTGGTCTTAGCCAAAGTGTAGGTGAAGTGCCATGCAGGAGCATTGATAGGGGTGTTCAGAGGGGGCCTGTTGCCCCTCCTCCACTTGAGTCAGGTGTCTCTTCCTATGCCGCTCAATGCATATTTAGGTCTGTCATGGAGGCATAGGTAGAGTCCCATAGTTGCTTCAGACAAATGCTCAGAGTTGTAGATGTGGCACAATCTGGCATGTGTGACTGCCTCCACCATGTTGCCGATTCAATGGATTAGATGAATGACACATTGGAATGAGCAGTGTCTGTGATAGAACATCTGCTGGTAGAGGAGCTTCATCCATGTGGGTGTAGGTCAGCCACATCATCTACTGTCAGCCAACGTAGCTGTGCCTGATCACACTCGAGAGTAGCAGTACTTCCACTGCCCCATCAGTGAGTGTGCTGTCCACACCCAGATATGACAGGCTATGTGGTTGTGGATCTGGGCATCCCCCTGAAGGGAGCTCATCCAGCAGACATCAGTCACATTCAGGTAGCAGCAACGCATCTGATGGCAGCCATAGATGTGCCTGTGCAACTCCTGGCATAGCCCTGACCACGATGAACTGCCACATCATCTACCATGCACGGCTCACACCTGTCCAACATACCAATAAGTAGAGCCAGCACAGAGCTTGGTTGTGTTCATGCAGATGCTCACATACCAATTTCACCTGGAGGACCCCTACAGACACACACACAATGGTTACTCATTTTGTCTCACTAGCCATTTGTTTGTGTATCCAACTGTCTTCCTACTTTTGTTTCTTACTCGTACACACTGATTGACCTTTTGTGTCAGACTAGGCTTCTGCCCCCCACACAACACCTTCTGCTGGTGATGATAACTGTGCCATCTCCCTGTTTTCCATCTTTGGATCCAAGAATACAAAACCTTTGTGTCTGATGCTCAGAATGCATAGCTAACTTAGTGCTTAGTATATCTGCATTTGTGGTGTTGAACTGGTAATTGTATCTTTGACAAATATTGGCCTTGGAAAGTTAGACAGTAGATAGCATCAACATTTACCAACCTTATAGAAAATTATCTTGTAAGGGCTGAGAATTCAGGAACCACAATGTGTATCATTACTTTCTAACTTCTCTCTTTAATTATGTTCCAGTACAAATGTATGGTGCTAAACTGAGGGCACGCAATGACCATCACTACTTTTAAGAGATAGGACTGTGTGAATATTTAATGCCTGAGGCCTACTACTTAGTGATGGACACATATAAGTCAAATAAATCTCCGCTGTCACATGTTAAGGTCCTTCCTGTAGAAATCTCCCACCTTTTACTTGCTTACTGGACCAAGTAATGAAATACAAGGATATGCCACACATTTGTATTATTAAATAATATACTCCAGGTTCAGGACTTACCTTGTAAATGCAGCAGTTGCCACAGTTTTAGTTCAGGGCTGACTCTGTCTGATGCAAGCAGTACACAGCAAATACATGGGGAGTTAAAGGTTGTGTGAGTTGCTTGGCATCAATGTCACTATATGTATGTGAGTAGGAGGAAGGTTTTAGGCCCGTAGGTGGTGAGTGAGTGTGCTATATGTTGTATCTTAGCCAATGCAAGGGCATACTGAGCATGCCTACATCTGCCTACACCCACAGCAGCTGGTGGTTCCCCCTCTCACTCCTCATCCTCCTTGGCTGTGGTGACTGTGGTGGGATGTGTGCTCCTCGCCTTGCTGATCCTGCTGAAACTGTTTCCTCATGATTATATTGTGTAGCATGACACACACTGTGAATATTTCTGCACATGTCCATGAATTGTACTGCAGAGCTCCCCAGATGTATTTGGCACAGGGATCATGACTTCAGCAGCCCAAACACATGCTCAGTGCTATTTCTGGTTTGAGTGTGGGTCTCATTATGGCATTTTTCTGTGGGTGTGTATTTCTGATGGGTGTCATCATTCAAAGTTCCAGTGCATAACCTGCATCCTCCAGTAAATGATCCTGTGGAATATCCCCCCATTAAACATCTAGTACTGTTGGTAGGTGTGCCATATATGTGAGTCATGGTAACTGCCAGGGTTGCCAGCACACACGTTCAAGATTATTCCCTTTGCATCATACCTCTCAACCTCTTAGAAAAAGAAATCTGGACAAATCCATAAATAAAAGTGGGACAAAGGCTCAAAAATAGGGACAATGTTTAAATATTGCTCTTACAAACTTAGAAAGTTGATAGAATAATAGGTTTTGCATTAGCATGAATTGTGTGAAGGGTATGAAGTCTGAAACTCAAATGTTTGTCATTATTTTCCAACTTCAGTCTTTAATGATTTGCCACTATTTTGTCAGACAAAACACAATTTTATGAAAAACAGACCAAAATATGAGACAAAAATCTGGACATTCTGAAAAAATCTGTACAGTTGAGAGGTATGCTTGGCATTACACACAACTTGGTAGATGATAGAGTTGTAGCCCTTTCTGTTAATGTGGAGCATGCCATGTTCCCTGGTTGGTGCCGTAATTTCTATATGTGTGCAATCTATGGCACCAAATACTTCAAGTTAGTGTGCTACATGGTAGAACTCCTGCATATTTCTGGCCCTATCCTCAGGAGTACAGGGAAGATATATGTGGTCACTGGCATGTTGGAACATAGCATTCAGGAACTGGTGGAGGATCCTGGATACATATGCCTGTGATACTCCCAACATGTCCCCTGTTGGTTCTCTGAAAGATACCTGTAGCTAAGATTCTAAGGGCTACATATACCTTTGTCTGCACTGGGATAGATTCACCTCAGTTGGTTCTAGCTCTGAGTTGAAGATGGCAGAGGCCACAGAGTTTCTGTAGTGTGTCTCTGTCCACCTTCTAGTGGTCTACAATTTCAACATCATGCAAGTTGTGAAAAGTTAAATGGGGCCTGAAAACATATCTCCTTCTCAGCCTAGGCCTATCATCAGCAGCAGCAGCATTGGTGTCAGCCTGTAACAAATACAAATGAATTAAAGTAGCAGCAGCCCCTTACATCCTGTCTGTGTAGACTCCTGTCCATGGCTGTATTCCAAAAATTTTGGAATTTACAAGAAAAACAAGCATGGAGTCATGGATGCTTTATAGCTTGTTGAATAACTCCACTGTGTTTTATTTGTTGATTAGCATGCAGTTCAGCTGCTTTTGCTGTAATTAGCATGCCATGGTATATACCTTGTTTACGCGGGGGTGAGCACCTCTACACAGGGCTTATTGAATATAAAACTGTCTGTGGCATGAAGCGTACACGATGAAAAATGACCATATAGGCTTTATTGAATCCCCCCTTAAGTGCAAGACTTACATTTGAAATCATTGAGATTCACTGAAATTACAAAAAAGACCCATATGAATGTATATGTGACGACTGGGGAGAGATGGGCGAAGGCTGCCAGCCTAGTCAAATAGAATTTGATATATAATTCTAGCATTTGTAAATAAATGTAAAATACAGGCATGTTTTCTTGAGTGTAAAAGAACACTGTGAAATGTGAAACTGCAAAATATGTGACAACATTGCACTCTACAGGCCCAGTGAAGCATGTTGTGACCTTTTCATGTTTTACAAGTCAGCTGCAGTGCGTCTGGATGAAGGTTTCATGCCCATTGTTTAAGGCCAAAGTTTATGACCAGAATTTAGATGTGGAATGTGCTTTATTGCTCTGGTTTCTGTTAGAATATACATGTGAAATGTCTTCTATTGTTGTAAGTTTCTGAGCAGGTGTTAGATTGCTAAATAATGCAGTTTGTTTGCCTAGGAAAACCTAAGTGTCAACATGATGTAATTTGGGAGGGACCCAGCAAACATGTTTGTCAGTAATATTTAAATATTATTTCTGAAAAGAGACTTGGAGAAGCATTTTGATCCTGGATATCTAACTCAGCACTCCGCCTAAGCTCACGTAAGTTTTTAACACTGTAATTTCTTGTAGGAATAGTTAAAGTTAGTAAAGAATAATTAGGTATTTTTCTTTGAAATCAGACCTATCCTACTGTATTATTTTAAGTTTCTGTGTGATCTCTGAACTCTTAGATATCTCTGTGGTGTAGTCATTTTGTCTTGTGTTTTAATTATGTATTATTAAATATGTTTAAAACCTTCTACCTGTGGCTGGTTTCTGTAGAGCTAAGCTCTAGAGTATATTGCATATTTATAGAGTTTATTGTAATAGGCCACTCTACTAAGCCTTAGACTGTATAGTCACATTACCATTGGATAATAATATTGCACAATAATAATTGGACACCCTTTAAGGGCCTTTTAGTAGCTGATATTATTAGCTGGGTGGGGGCAGTAATTACTACTGCATGGTCTGGGTAAAGGGGCACAGCTGGAGAATTTGTGTCAGCTTTTCCCAAGAGTGTCTGTGTGGTTTTATAACCTCTTCTCAAAGTGTGTGTGTGGTGTGTCAGCTACTTGGCAGGGACATGAAGCACTGGTTGGACAGAGAGGGTACTGGAGGTTTTAGCTTCCCAGCTAGGCTGAGACCTGGACCCTATAGCTGTGCAAGTGGGGAGTCTTATTGGGGATCTGGTGAGCAAGGGAGCAACCAACCCCAGACTGACTGTGATCTCTGTGTGCACTTAAGGGAAATTGTACTTTACTGTGTGTATTAGTTATCCTCCTCTCTTCTAGGAGACAACCTCCCTGGTGTTAGTGGTGAGGATTGAGGCTCCTTGATCGCTGGGCCAGGCCATTGTCATCACAGTATCACAGTATATATGTATGAACGTTACTTAGTAAATCCAGGATTTTGGGAACTCCTAGATTTGAAATCAACTGTCTCTCTAATTTATTTAATATATTACATTTTTGAGTATTAGTTAGGTTGGTCCCTGTTATCTTTTCTATACCTATAAAGGAAAAGGGAGCCAAATCTGATGATGTCTATATAAGGTCTTATATTGGTGTTTACAATTAATATCACTTAAGTAGAAAGACATTACCTCCAAGGATTTGAGGTCTGCCCTATACAAAAAATGCCACATAAACAAATATCCATATATATGTCATCCATTCAAAATTGCAATTAATAAAATAATTTCATACGTGCATGAAAAATAGTTTTACATACCGTACTGCAGAAAGTACAGTTTCCACAAGAATAACATCCTCTAGGGGCATCCATAGAGTAGGTAATATGTTTTAATTGCAAAAGATAAGATTGTTTTAATATTTAAAAAATATTCCGCTAATATTTAACGTTAGTATAACATCATACATTGTGCAGGTACCACCATGAAAACTGTTTTACTATTAGTTAATAAATTCCAATGTTTATTTAGAATTTGTCTAAATTTAAAAATATTATTTAAGAAATCCTCTTTTTAAACTATTCAAACTCACCAGTAAGCAAGGCATACTTTTACTGGTATAGACACATCAGTATATTTCTTTACTTTTCTACAGCAAAAGCACTATGTTAATATGTCAATATGAAGAATTTGATTGATAGGAGGTAAAATGCATTGTATGTATTCCTATATGTATTATTTCTTTACTGAATTCACTAGAAGCTGCACATACTGTATTCAATTAGTTTGTCACTTAAGATCACATAATGAACTACCTTATTACTGGGGAGGATCGTGATCACTTACTAATCTCTCACTATAGCCTTTACTAGACAAAATCAACTTCTGATGGAGTTAGCCAAAGGTGTCTCTCATAATGGACCCAAGCATTCATAAGATGCAGCTGTGGTAGTATATTTGGCTCAACAGTAGGTCCTAAAGAAGACAGGCCATAAATCGCTTCAGTTCCTATCATGGAATATGTAAAACACTTTCACTGCCATAAGGAGGAAATGGGTTTTTCATTAACTTAAGAAAAAAAATACAGTAGTATCATGTGACTGCAGGAACATAAATTGATATGTCTACATGGTGGATAATTTTATGATAGAATGTCTATGGTTATTTTGATATCATATGCAGTGGGAGGGGAAATAATTTTAATTATATATTCAAAGGCACTATATACTAGTTGGGTAGGTAGATAGGTCATTTGGGTAGAGAGAGTAAATTCAGAGCAGTGAATTGTAGGGCACTTGTATGCTCAAAACTAAAGAGATGCAAAATACACATTTTTTTAGGAAATGTGAAGGGTATCCAAACCCAAGCTACAGGGCAATATTATTACAGGACATCAGTGTAATTTAATTACTCTTTAAGTAGGTTGTATGAAAAGCAGGAACACCATCCAAAATCTCAGTGTCTCATTCACCTTTCATGTATAAGGAGAGATGGTTCAGTGTTTAGAAATATGTTTATCCTGTGGAAAATCAGGCAACTTTATCTGGGGTTACATTTATAAAGGGTAGCTAAATTTACTATTCTTACTCCAGAGAAAATGGTTAATCAAGTCCCTAAACTTAGAATCTTACACTGATATATTCCTGATCATGTACCCTTAACTATCAATTATAACATTCCCAAAAGATGGGAAACAGTAATGCATTGGAAGAGAGGAAGTTACAAATTGGTGGACTCCATTATGTTGTACAATTTAATTCAGCATGAGGATAAGAGTGCCTGGTTATAAGATAGCAACAAGAGGATTATAATGGCTATAAAGGATAGAAATAAGCAACTTAATTAAGATGGTCCAAAGAAGGAGTAGAACTGGGTGAGTAATCATGGTCTCTCAGTTGCTTCCGTTCATTTAAATGAATTGTATCTCAAAGTGGAATTCAAGTATACATTGACTTCTAGAGTTGAAGTTTAATTAATCTGATAGAAGACATTGATTGACTCCATGGGGATTCCAACTGAGGTGCATATCTTGAAGAGTCAGGGGAAGGAATATTAAAATACTTATACCAGTAATTAAAAGACCCGTTTAATGGGGGTTTAAAAACACATTCAAATTAGGCTAAATTTTACAATTTTTATGTCACAGTGTATTGTAGTGTACCAGTGTGATCTGGGAGCCTTTTAATTGGAATGTTCCTCAGATTTACATTAAGATTATAGAGAAGCACTAAATGAAGGACCTAAAGGAGAGAAGTACAAGAAACTGTCTGCACTCTAAAACATAATGAATATACAAGACATGACAAGTTCCGCTCCCCAAGGAATTTTTTTTTACAAAGGTGAAGATCTATATAATTTTCAGATGTTTACATAAATAATAAGATTACCTCCTTCAATAATACAATAATAGAAGTGGTTCCATACATTAAAAAAATTAGATATGTTAATAGATGACAGCCTTAAATTTGATCTGTACTTTCAAAACACAACTAAAAAACAAACAACTTACCAGAAACTAGGTTTGTTTTACTAAGCAAAAACTTTCTTATTCACACCAGAAAAATAACCCTGACAACTACCAACATATAACAATCATTATATGGGACATCAATCCTCACTAATCTTCAGACTACACTAAAAGCAAAATTAGAACAATGTTAGAAAAAATGCAAAATTTGACAGAAACAAATCATGTAGAACCCATCACTGCCCCACTCTGAAGCAATTGCCTTGAACTGAATAACCCCATCATCTCACATGTACTCCACTACTTGTGACTTGTATAGTAGTATATAAACCTTCAAAATGTTCAGCACTAAACATTTTCCACAGCTACGATTCCAACAGACCACTACATTCACATACTAAAAAATACTTCTCTCCACCAACAAACCTACAGGAAATGTTATGTACTTTAGCTGCATTGCCAAATCCTGGAACTCAGTTCCACTTGCCCTGAGGCACATAGCTACACTAAAGTAATTTCTAGTGGAACCTTGACTTTGTTCCTGCTCTATACTTAGCTAAATATACTTTTTATACTTTCTTCCAGCTTCAATGGATTTCTCTCAGCCTTTCACTACTTCACTTTACTTCAATTTTTCTCAAATGTCATCTTCATCTTTCCTTTTTTCAGATCTTACCTCCTCCCTCCAGCTTTTTCTTAACTATTTCCTTTCTACTTAAATTAAAATCTCTTACTGTGTCCACTGTTTCTTTGCATATTGTTATGCTAAGTTCTATTTCATTTGTTTTACTTAATAGTGAATGTTTTATTTTTTATCTTTGCTTTCATAATATATTTTGATTGTCAAATACTTTTACTCTAGCATTTTTAATTTTGGTGCTTTTCTCCCATGCCCTGTGCTGAAAAGAGGTCTTATAAGACCCTTTTGAACTATTCCAGTAACTTAATAAAATTTTAAAAAATTAAAGAGAGAGGTTGGTTCCCTCTTCTAAATCACACGTAGCCATAACATTCATTTGAAAGACCAAGATAGACCCTCTGGACACAGACAATTTTTGGCACAGTTTACTAATAAATCTAGATGTTATAACATTAGATAAGACTTTTGAAATGCTCTTGTAAAATTCTTCTTAGAATAGTTCAGATTAGACTGAGTGACTTTATGAAAGTGCAGATATATGATGATCAGTGTCAGTGATCTCTGTCATGTTCACTAGTACATAAGAAGCTCTGGAATTTACTATTGGGGCTATTTGATTTCTTATAAGAAAAGCTTTTGACACTGAGCAGTAAAGATATACATGTTTCATATTTTTTACCTAAAAAGCATTCTAGGCAGAAGTTGGTATCCTAGGGAAGGGTTTAAATAAAGGCCTCCTTTTATATGAAGACTCCTGTCTTACAGTGTTGGTCATATGTCCCCATCATTATCTCACTTCCTCCCAACCAGCCCTGCCTCTATTTAACCCTTTCACCTCCCCAACCCACTTAACTCCCCTTAATATTACCCTAACCCCCCCCCCCATGAAGATGTCCCGGGACAACTTAGTTTGTTGCCAAGCTTCATTTGTCCCGGTCCCCTTCAATAACACACATCACATCAAATGACATTTGATGACCTTTATTAGATTTCCATAACATAGCTTTGATCACCAACTTTATTAATTACAACTATTCATGATTTAATTGATACTAAATACAGTATAACATCCTTGTAATGTTAATCATGGCAGTGTATATACTCACCCTGCCACAGTAAGCAGCGTCTATACCTCTACTCACTTTACTTATGAAGCAGCATCCCATCTCACTTCATACACCATTCATTGCAATGTTAATCAGGACAGTGTACCTACTCACCCTGCCCAACAAGTAGGGTCTATACCTCTGCTCGCTTACTTTACTTATGAAGCAGCGTCCCAAGTCACTTCATACACCATCCATTGAATTACCATCCACCAAATAAACACCATCCTTACCTCAGCTTGCTTATCTATTCAGCAAGCTTCCTCCAACTACTCATTTCCTTTCCCCAGATCCTTGAAATGAACATCCAGACATCAGAGGAGGAACAAAAGAGGGCAAGTCTATCCCTCTTCTCTGCCAACCAGCCTGACCAGGCTGTTCCCCCTCCCTTCTACCCAAAATTGTTCAATCCACTTCCCATAAAGGGAAGGGTCAAGCCAAACATCATTTGGTGTACAATAATTAGCAAAAAAAACCACAGGACAGGAACTGGGATGCTGCAAATTTATTCTTCCGGTACCTCGGCTAGAAAGAAGCCTTCAAAGGAATAACCACTGTCAATTTGCTGCATCTTTTATACTGAATACATAAAAAGCAATAAATCAATCAAACAATTAATACATCAAAAGGTTTAAAGAGACCATACACTGGTAAAAAACACACAGGTGAAAAACACAATCTAACCCAACCTACACATAATGCATGTAAATACAGTTTTGAATACATTTTTTTTAAATGTATTAATAAATGGTAAGATTCATTTCCAAATTTAAACCCCTAGGTTTAAGAGTACCAAATTTTAATATGAACCTACTCTCCAAATTTAATAACTTTTGTAAAAAATTGCCAGCATTATAAAAGTCAGGTTGGGCTAATGCACAGAAAAATAAAGAATCCATAATGCCTTGGGTGTCCCACCCAAGTACTATATAGGCCAAACCAAACGTCAGTTAAAGATACGTATCTTGGAACATATGGGGGATGTTCGAAACTTTAGGATGGACAGTCCGATATCTGAACACTTTAACACTATTCACAATGGCCAAGCACCATTGCATCCCCTTGCTCCAACCATTATGCAACCAACCCTCAACCACAAAACTGAACGGACGGGTACTGTAGGGAGCCATAATCCTCATGTGCTTTCCACCATAACCCCCATCACACCTATCTACTACCATACATCACAACTCTCCTGAATGACTTGTCCCTATACTTAAAAGACATCACTTCAACCTGCACACCTCTAACCATACCCTATACCCCAGGTACCCACCTCCTTATCTCCACCACCAAACCAAGGCCTACCTGACCAAGGAACCCATTGGTTGTCAGGACATGAACTTACATATAGCAAGTTCACACCAAAATGTGACTGCTTAACCCAACTACACTAGACTAAACCTCTTAAGCCCCTCCCCATCATTATCTCACTTCCTCCCAACCAGCCCTGCCTCCACTTAACCCTTTCACCTCCTCAACCCACTTAACTCCCCTTAATATTAACCTACCCCCCAGGAAGATGTCCCGGGACAACTTAGTTTGTTGCCAAACTTAATTTGCAGTTTTACCATCTATGCTTGAACACTTCAGAAAATTTGGAAATATCTCAGATTTGGAACAGATGCAACTAAATTCAGTTTTGGGTAGATTGGGAAAGGAGAAAGGCTATAAACCTTCTTGTCTTATCAAAGAAGCTAGCTAGCCAACATACCTGGGACTTAAGATGGAACATACTTTGACTGTTATGATCACTAGAAATCTTCTGAATTTAAAGGGAAATAGGACTCCTTATTCCACGCATAAAAATGTTTAACCTTTGTGTGGTAGGACACAGACTTAAGTTTATATATCTCTAACATATTTACTATATTCTGAGGTACATTCCTATTCTTGTTGGTCATCCATTGTAAGAAGAAATCAAACAAATGTTAGGCAATTCCATTCTAGGCAAATCTAATAAAAAATGTTGTGAAACTGTGGCCTATTTTTCAATGAGCCTTTGGTCATTAATAATATATGAGGTAATGTGAGACAGGACACAGTGAAGAAATATTCCACAACTCAAATCTAGGACTTATTTTTGAGATACTTGTACATAAAGGAGTGACAAGAAGGCCTGATGAACAGAGAGAAATGTACATGGGTTTGAGCCCTAGTGGGTTTATTTGTGGTTACCCTTTGGTTTGCGCATCCATTCAAAAATGAACTAGACAACAGTGGAGAGGAGGGATTTATGTGACTATATCAAAATCTAAAAACAGAGAACAAAGTACTGTAAATGTTTCTGAAAATAATGCATACATCTACTTATTAATTGCTTAATAGATTTTTTTTTTTGTAAATGATTTCTGTTATGACAGCTTTGATTGTAACAATCTTTGTTAAATTCAAGAGAGAGAGACTAGCTGACTTATTGATCTCAGTGGTGAAGCCCAAGGCATTCAATGCTTTGGCCAGAATGCAGTAAATGTATTGCATAACCATGACTCCTGTTGGACAGGAGTAAATCTAAACATTAACTCCCACTCTAGTTTTAAAAATGAAAATATTGTTATTTTTATTATTATTATTATTATTATTATTATTATTATTATTATTTTGCCATTTAATAAATGACTGTCATTTCTAATTCTAATATGAAAGTATCTTAGGAGGAGATAGCATGGTTTTAGCATTAATATTTCTCTACTGCTATGTATCATTTGTGGCTGTAGTGTTTTGATATGTTTCTGAGTAAAGAAGTGCAGTCTTCCTGCAGAATGTTTATTGACTTTTTATGTCCTTTACTGTTAAAAAGAGACACAATCAATATGTGTGTGACTGTGTGCATATGTGTGTGTGTATGTGTTTGGCTCTATGTGTGTGTGTGTGTGTGTGTGTGTGTGTGTGTGTGTGTGTGTGTGTGTGTGTGTGTGTGTGTGTGTGTGTGTGCATATGTGCGTGTGCGTGTGTGCGTGTGTGCGTGTGTGCGTGTGTGTGTGTGTGTGTGTGTGTGTGTGTGTGTGTGCGTGTGTGTGTGTGTGTGTGTGTGTGCACTATATGAGGGTGTGATTTGAAATGGTTATCATCAATTAGAGTAGAAAAGAAATGAAGACCAGGGTGATTTCTCTTTCTGAGAGTTTGTAATACAGCACCAATTTAATTGTTGATTGCTTCCCTTTATGAGAATATGTGATGTAGAATTGATGATTGCAGCTTGCCTTTTGCTTTGCTAAATAATGATTTCATGAGAGTTATAGTAAATAATCTCTCTGCTGAACTGCTTAATTTGGTTATCAGAATGACTTGCTTTAGGAGTTTACGTACCTGCATTTTCTAATAAAGGATAAAATGGCTCATGCTCTACTGTACCACAGGCCTCTATTTATGGTTTACCTTTATAGTGGCAGCAACCACTCCCTCCCCAGAAGGAGAAAGATGGTTTCTAGCTGTATGATTCCACCCTCTATGCCAAGCCGCATTAACTAAAACCCATTGACCAGTGAAAAAACTCTGGAATGGAAACCCAACACAAGTGATTCAGTTTACCTGCCAGTCCTGATTAAGACTTTCATGTCTTAAAAAAAAATCTATTGTGTAGAGGGGTGGTCTTTTAAAGGAAAAGCAAAACAAATGAAGCAAAGAATGAAGGAAACCCGCCGCAATGCCTGTAGTATGAATGCATTATTCAACAGATGAGTAGTATAACAAGACAGATTACTAAATTTGTGGGAAAGGTATAAAAAACAGGCCTTGTGGCTATGCTTATTCTGTTACTTATATAGAATAGGTTCATAGGTAGGTACTAGGCTATCAGCCCAAGGGCCTAAGTAAGCCTAGCCAACAAGGTGCCCTAGCTTATGCCACCAAAGAATTAATTTCCTGTGCCCCTGTCGAGCAGAGCCACAAAAGTGATCCCCGGGGTGTATTTCCTATTTCCCATCCACTCATCAAGATTTTTCTTGAAAAGTGCTAACGGGGAACTTTGCTTGACATAGATGGATAGCTTGTTCCAGAGCATAGGAAGTCTCTGAGACAGGAATCTATCCCTCCAACATGTCCTGTTTATTGTGGTGACAAGGTTTAGGTCCCTAGAGCATGTAGCTCGGAGGGATTGGGATTTCTTTGGGTGTAGCATGTCCAGCAGCTCTGGGTTTAACATAGCTTTATATGTTAGTCAGAGATCTCCTCAGAGTAGGTGATATGCTACAGAGTAAAGCTAGAGTTTTTTTGAGACAGTCAGTGTATCCCTTATAAAGAATCATTAAATACCTTATTCAAGAATATCTATAGGAAATACTGTGTGAGTGGATTGGATTGAGTGGGGAGATAAAACAATTGAAATTGGGATCTTTAGAAAAGGGAAGGAGCAAACTACATAAGAAAAAATGGGAATTGTGGGAACAATATATGCAGAGAAGGAATGAGGTTTAAGAGGCAAAATTTGAATGAGCCGTATAATACTTAACTGATAATGATTGGGCAAATTATAAGTGATATATAATGCTTGTAACTACAGTTGTTTCAATGCTGTCTGTGATGTATAATGTTTGCAACAAAACTGGTGTCATTTTGTTTGTTTTTCATTTATATAAATATAAGATTGCCTATGTCATATGTGATAATTTAATAAAGATGTTTGTTGGAAAAAAAGTATATGTGTAAATGTAATAAGTAAACATTTATTAGAGAGATCTCCCTTTTGTTCTGTTTATAAAAGTTCTAGATAGTACAGTCGTTGCCTATTTAAAACTTATAAATAGTATTTCTGAATAGTTTGAGGATATTCTCCAAAATTCTCCATTTTTTTAAAGTTATGGTTCACAAAAGTACAGACTATGTGAGAAGGCCCTATAAAGCAACATGATACTTTACTATTGTGCTATTAGACTACAGGTCAGCTTAGGAATTAGTAGCTGCCTCTTAAAGAACCATTCAAATGACAGAAAAAAACAACAATGCAAGACATAAATAACAGTAATTAAAAGCTTCAAAACTGTGTGTGCATTGAATGAGTGTGTGTGTGTGTGTGTGTGTGTGTATGTGTGTGTGTGTGTGTGTGTGTGTGTGTGTGTGTGTGTGTGTGTGTGTGTGTGTGTGTGTGTGTGTATGTGTGTGTAATGCTTGTGTGTGTGTTTGTAAGCATGTAATCATGATCTATCTATAATCTGTGACACCCACGGGGCTTAATAAAGGTCTAAATCATTTGACTAAAGGAATTTTATGTTATTTATGTGCTTTTCTTCTTGTTTTACTGTTGTCTTTTCTCCCTGTGTTTGCTGACCTCATTATCTGGGCAGCTGTCACATGGTTATTTTCTTAACCCCAGTATCCTGTTCCATATGTAGTAAACTGACAATTGCATACACTTACAGTGTTGGACCCATTCCATAAGCATCTGTGTGCATGTGTATGTCTAACCTCAGTGCACCCCTCTTTGTAAGCAAGGATGCCTCAAATCTTTGTACTGTCTTAATCCTTCCAGTAAATATACCAACCTTCCACCTCCTAGGATGAGTAAGTAAGCCAGTCATAGTCATTAAAGCCCAGTGCCCTGTCTAGCACCTCTGGTTCTCAGGTCATTGGTCATTTTTCTGAGTTTTTCATCACAATTACAGCTTTATCCTTCTGCACCATGAAGACAGAGAGTGAAATGTTGTTTTGTGTATTCAAATAAATATATGTGGAATAATAGAAAAACTAAACTTTATAATAAATAACTATGGAAGAATATTAAACAGAGCAGAAGAGGAGAAAAAAATTATGTCACTAATTATGATTAGTATTAAATGTTTAATTTGTAAGAAGATGACCAAGACATGCAATGCACATAGCCACATTGCCAGAAGAAGGCACCCAATGAAACCTCTGTCATTTAGCCCTGCAGCCAAAAGGGAGGCCTACATGTAAAACACAATGTGTACTTAAAACAGTTATTCTGTCAGGCAGATAAATGGGAAGCTAGATGTAAAGTACAATGTGTACTTCCAGGTCTTTTCTGATAGTGAGTGTTAGACTTTTTGATAAGTTCAAAGATGGACAAAAAGAAGTTGATTAGAGGGTTAATGAGGTTAGATTGCCTCTGTTGGCTAACTGCTCCAAGGGTATTCACAAATTATCTAGCTCTTGTGATAACCTACTGCAGACATCAAAGTATTCACATTTTACCTTTTTTTAGATGGCTTGTTTACCTTTGCAGAGTCTTTTGAAAAGTGTTAGGAATCTCTCACTTGGGTCAGATCTGCTGCATATAATGGGGTTTCAGAACATCCAAAAGTCTTGCTTGAGCACTTCTCACAGGATTGTTTTCATGAAGTGTATCCTCCATACCTATATCTAGATATATTCCTGAGTTTTACCAAAATTCAAGATGTTGACCTTACAGCAGCTTCTGCCCATGCTGGGCAGCAAGGCTTGGCTCGTGACTTTAGACCTAAAAGAGGCATACCTGCATGTCCCAATCAGACAATCATGCAGAAGATACCTCAGATTCAAGGATGGCTCAAAGCATTGCCAATTCTCTGCACTGCCCTTTGTCTTATCTACTGCACCCAGGGTCTTCACAAAGTGCCTGGCACCAGTAATTGCTTACTGCAGACAAAGAGGAATACAAATATTTCCTTACTTGGATGACTGCCTCATACAAGCAGAGAACAAGGACATTCTACTACAGCATCTGACATTTGTGATAAGACTTTTAACAGGCCTAGGGTACACAGTCAACAAAAAGAAATCAAAACTAGTACCCTCTCAAGAGATAATATTCATGGGTGCAAGCTTAAATACAGCTGCCCAGATGGCTTATCTCACTCCAGACAAACAAAGGCAACTGACTTCCTATTTTAAGGAAATGGCAACAAAGGCCCAGTTATCTGCAAAAAAAATTCTACAGGCTTTGGGCTTCATGGCATCCTGCATCTTACTAATTCCATATGCAAGACTGCATATGTGGAAAATTCAATGGTACCTAAAAAGTGTCTGGACACAGCATTGCCACAGTCTGGAAACAATGTTGTGTCTTTCGGCTTATCCCGGTTAGGGGTCGCCACAGCGGAACATCGGTCCGCTAATGTTTGGTAGTGGATTTTTACATGCCGAGTTACCAGCCCTGATGGACAACCTTCAATGAAGGAATGCCCATTCACGCATGCCTCCACACAGAAGACGCTCTAGCTGAGAATCGAACGTGACAACGTCTTGCTGTGAGGTGACAATGCTACCACAGAACCACTACCGCAGACAGTCTGGAAACAATGATAACTCTAATTCCCTGCCTGCAACAGGAGTTTCGATGGTGGACAAAGGCTTGTCACCAAAACAAGGGGCAGCCATTCCACTACCCCCAGCCAGGCAGAGCCTAACAACGGATGCTTCAGATTATGCCTGGGGGGGGGGGGGCACACATGGCAGGAAGAGGCATTCAGAGCACCTGGTCCACAAACCAAAAGCCTTGACATATCAATCAAAAAGAGATGCTAGCTGTTCAAAATGCCCTGACAGCCTTCAAGGACCTACTTCATTCAGGACAACTACTGATAAAGACAGACAACACCATGGTCATGTGGTACATAAACAAGCATGGGGGCACTCATTCTTATCCCCTATGCAGACAAGCCATGGCTTTATGGGAAATAGCATTGACTTAGCAAGTTCATCTGCAGGCACAATTCCTGCCAGGAAAAGAAAATAATCTGGCAGACAAACTAAGCAAAAACCTCATGGATCCCCACGAGTGGCACCTGGATCCACAAGTCTTCAGCATGATAACAAAGAAATGGGGATGCCTGGACATAGATCTATTTGCCTCCCCTCAAAACAATCAACTAAAAAGATTCTGCACAAGGACTTATCACAGACAAGCTTGGAAAGTGGACGCCTTATCTTTCAACTGGACAAACCTATCAATATATGCCTTTCCTCCACTGCCTCTCCTCCCCAACATACTCCTAAAGGTTAGGCAGTAGAAACCAAAAATTATTCTGATTGCTCCAGACTGGCCACGCCAGTACTGGTATCCAATCTTAAGGAGCTTGTCCCAATGCCCAGCCTGGACCTTACCTCAAATACGTCATCTACTGTCCCAGCAAAACAATCAGATTCTGCACAGCCAGCTCAGGACCCTATACTTGGCAGCATGGCAGATAATGTAGCCATACAAACCACACCTCTCAGTAAAGCTGTGATGGATGTCATTTTAGAAGCCAGAAGGCCTAGTACTAGAAAATCCTATGCTGGGAAATGGAAGAGATTTTGTGCTTGGAACCAAGCTCAAGGAACTGATACAGCTGTACCAAATATTCCTCTGATTCTGCAATACTTAACTGAGATGCTGGGCAAAGGCCTACATTTCTCATCAATTAAAATCCATGCCTCTGCCATTTCGGCTCACTACAATACAGAGCCACCACTCTTTTCTCATCCTTTATTAAGGCAGTACCTCAGAGGAGCCAAAAACTTAAGGCCTCCAAGGAGAACGCCAATACCTGCATGGGACCTCAATTATGTCTTGGAAAAACTCACCTTACCTCCTTTTGAGCCAGCTGCTACTGCAGATATAAAGTTCTTATCCTGGAAAACAGCTCTGCTCCTAGCAATAACTTCTTCAAGAAAAGTTTCAGAGCTACAGGCTCTCATGGCGGTGGAACCCTTTATCATTTTTCATCCAGACAGGGTCTCTCTGAGAACAAACCCTACCTTTATGCCTAAGGTGGTATCCAGTGTAGCCCTTAACCAAACAATCCATTTGCCAACTTTTTATCCAAATCCGCAGAACAAGGGGGAGAAAATTCTGCATTCCTTAGACGTACACAGACAACTTAGATTCTACTTGGACAAAACTTAAGTTTTCAGAAGGACAGAGCAATTACTAGTGGCATATGCCACAGCATCACAAGAAAAGGCTATCTCCAAGCAGACTATTTCAAAGTGGATAGGTCACTTCATTTGTTTCTGCTACTCACAGCATGGCAAACCAGTGCCTATGGGCATTAGGCCACATTCAACCAGAGCTGCAGCCACTTCTGCAACCTTTCTCAGGGGAGTACCAACCAAAGATATTTTAGAGGCTGCTACTTGGAGTTCAGTGCATACCTTTACAAAACATTACAATCTGCCTCTTTACTCTAAATCCAGGGCAGGCTTTGCCACTGCAGTTCTGCAGGGCCTCATAGCCACTCCTAATGTTGTTTAGCTCCAGCCCCCCAACCATAGTTTTGGGACTCAACCCAAATGTAATGACTGCAACAGTGAAATACGAAGAACATAGTACAGTTGTGTACACTTACCATAAATGTAGATGTTTGAGTGTATTCACTGTTGCAGTCCAGGTTACCCACCCGCCATCCCCCTTATTTTTGCTGGAACTTATCTTTACTTCTCTAATCTATACAACCTAGGTGGTATATTTGCTTATAGATGAAGGTTTGGTGCATGTATGTTTTATTTACATAAATTTAGCCTACCCTTTTGGGGGCACGTGACATCTGGGGCAAGAAAAACTGAATAAAATGGCATCGGCTGCATCTTTTATACCCCTGACGACCTGACGTCAGGGAAGAGGTGACAGCAACTGACGCAGGACCCAAGACTTTGGAATTCAGGCTGAATGAGGGCAACCTGCCAGCAGAATAACCCAAATGTAATGACTGTAACAGTGAATACACTCGAACATCTACATTTATGGTAAGTGTACACAACTGTACTTTCCCATCTGTGGGTCCCAGGATCATTAAAAATACTTACAGACCACAGTACATTAATGTGGTACATAAACAGGGGAGAATCAGATCTTACCCTCTGTACAGACTTACTTTTTCAGTGCAGTCTCACTATATAGGCATCTTGTATCTCATCAGAGGAACACTTTCTGACAAAGAAGCTGAACAGGACCAGGACGGACCCTTTACAAATGGAAACTGATTCAGATGGTCATCCAGGAATGGATCCATTTGGGGAAAACCTTAGATAGATCTGTTTGCCTCCATTCACAACAACCAGTTATCAAAGTTTTGCTACAGGACTCCATGCAAGAAGGCCAAGAAAACAGATTCATTTTCTTTTGCTTGGCCAGAAATACTCCTGTATACTTTTATACCCTTTCCACTAATATCCAGGTTCATTCTGAAGATTCAGATGGGATTTCAAAAATCATTGTGGTGACTGCCTTCTGCCCCAGGAAGCAGTAGTCCTCCCTTCATTTGGAAATGGCCTTTGCAATTATCACAAGCATCCTTAAAGCCTGGACCTACTCACACAGGCCAGGGGGCATTTGATACATCCCAACTGGAAAAAACTTCAAATGAAACTGAGGACAGCATTAAGAACGAAGAGATGATGAGAAACATGGGAAAAAAGAGAAGGAGTCTAAGGGTGGAATATGTGGAATAAAGGCAAAGGGCAGTAGTGCATAAATTAAGTGTAGCTTTAGGTGGAAGTGGTGACTTTGCAGTTCACTTCCACTGACTAACTTATATGTTAATAAGTTTACCTGGAGGATGATAACTGATAGTAGAAAACATATCAACGATAATTCTTGTCAGCCTCAGTTAAACTTCCTTCAAAAATGGCACTGTTTCACACATATATTTCTGCAATCCCTGAACAGGTAGCTGGTCAGAGATTAAAGCAGCTCTGGTCCAACCACATCTATCCCCAACCTCTCAAGATTACTAAATATGTACTGTAATAATGACTAACCTATAATTTCATACACTGTACGATTATATATAAGCCAAACTTAGTAACATGGTAATCATACTTCTCAAGTGTCCCTGATTTTCAGGGATGTCCCTGATTTTGACTCAAATTTTAGCTCTGTCCCTCTTAATCCCTCCTAAAACTAGTGACTTTTGGAGGAAAGGTGGTGAATTACACTTAATGAATAATGACAATAATTAAGAGTTATAGACTTCTTTTACTTCAGAAAATGTGTATTAATTCATATGTGCTGAATCTGTAAATGTTTCAGGTTAATAGCATTAATATTTTAAGTGTGCCTGATTTTTTCGTGACTTGTCCCTGATTCTGTGGAAATTTGTCCCCGATTGTTTGAGAGGTCTGATGGTAATCTTCTTTGCTGTCAACTGTCCACACAAGCAACACATTCACATACAAAATGTGATTTCTTTCTTAAACCTCATCTGACCATTATATACTAAAATTCCTATAATGTAAGTTCTAATCTATTTCTCCTTTTACCATCACTTAAAGTGTAATGGTATGTAGAATAGAACAGTGACTGCAGGTCACTTGCTAAAGGACAGAGTGATAACTGTGCAGTCTATGCAACCATGCACAAACATGCTCATTTGAGGATAAAGTGCTTTATATAGCACTCTTCATAGGAGACCAGTTACATTTTTTTTGCAAAACTACTTTCTAGTGTAAAGTGATATCAGGCTGGTATTTAATAAGTAAGAGCAGCCACAGCTTTCTTTGAAAAGTATTTTTTTTCTGTTTATTTCCATGTGCCCTCAAGAAAACATCAGAACTGGTTACAGCGGTAATGGGGAAATTGGCAATGTTGTAAGAGCCAGTACACACAGGCATATCAGCTGCCTGCAGTACATGTTATGCAAATATTTGCTTAATTTGCTAATGTTCTTCATGTGTGGTTCAAGCCACAGCCTCAGAGGGACAGAGCTGCTTAAGGATCACCTGCTTCAGTTACTGAGAAAGCATAAAATAAGCTTGTCTTGAACACTAGCCAAAAAACACAGCAGATAAGAAACCAAATTAGAATCCTCTAAGGCAAATATGTTCTTACTGTTACATGTTACAGCCTGATGGTTTTATTCAGCAGAATTCAGTGTGCTTACTTAAAAAACACAGTAACTTATGAGAAATGGAATTTTTATTCAGTGAAAATTTGAAATACATTATAGCACTGATCATATTCCATTACAGATCTTTACATAACAGTACGCACTACAGAGAGGACAGGCTGCAATGGTTGAATTCCTCATTATTGGTCGTAACATACAATTTTGTGCCATACTTTAGATATCATTACACCTTCTAGAGCAGCATGGCGAGGTTACTGTAGTGAAAAAAGAAGCCCCACAGAGAAATGCCGTGAGCTTGTTTTTCAACTGTATGTCTGTCAGGAGGCCTTCCTTAAAATCACTGCACTAAACTATCTACAAGCATATGTGCGCATTTATGTAGACCACTGCACTTTTTATCTACCACTTCACAGAAAAATAGACCACGTTGGAATCTCAGAACACTTACTGTAAAGAGTTATTCACATAGTGGTACTTTATATGGAGTATCTCATTTAGTATTAGTAAGTGCTTTCATGAATTTCATTTCATCTCAGCCTCAAAAGACCCTTTAGGCAGATTTTCCCTTTTTACTTCAGAAATTGCCATCCTACAGTATCTGTTTCTATGTGTAGGCCTCAAAAAAGCAGCTTTGCCTTGATATGCATATCACACACCCACAAAGACAGCCACACAGCCCCACACACACACACACACACACACACACACACACACACACACACACACACACACACACACACACACACACACACACACAAACACCTAAATGATGAAACAAAGTATTTACTAATCAACAAGTAGGGAAGAAAAGAAAGTTGTAGGCTTTTAGTGTAATGATAATGTTTCTGTCTCCTTGTTGAATAATTAGCTTGAGGTGATGTCTCTTCACTGGGATAGTCAACTGGCTGAATTTTCTCTCTCAATATATAATAGCATCCTTCAAGACTATTGATAAGTCATCTCTGATGCTACTAACTGTTCCTAAGTAGACTGCTTCCCATCCAGGAATGTAGAGAGGGAGTAAAAAGAGAGCTGTCACTTGGCTTTTAGGTATCAACATCCATCTTGGATCTTAACAGATATTGTTTTTTTTCCCCAACAGTTTTTTCAGGGTAAATAAATTGTTGCCTGTCAAATTTAATGTTGCCTTTTTAGGTTACATTAAATCTTTTACAAATTACTGGGACCTTCAACATATTTTTTGTTTGTATTACATAAACACTATCAAAAATAATCCTGGGGATTCAGAAATGCAAGGTTTACTTTTATGGCCTTGGCAGCACTATTTACATTGTGTGTGTGATGATCCCTGATGCTGGGTATACATACATGTACCCAGACCAAAGACCAGACCATAACAGACAGCTTCACAGCCAGGTTAAAGTTTCATCAGTTACAGTAAGCCTGGAACATGCATGAGCATCTCTGGTAGTCATCATGAATCTGTGCCTACAGATGGAAACACTACATTGTCAATGTGTTGGTTTAAGCAATATATGCATGCAGAGAAATGTTCTGAGAAAGGGAACATGTCAAGAATGGCTAAGGGTGGAGCTCAAAGGTTTTACTCTAGTGCAGAAACCACACAGATGGAGCTGTAAACACATCAGAGAAGCGAGGTGGGGAATGACAATACTTGGATGCATAATTATGTGAAACTTAAGAGTGGTAGGTACAGAAAAGTAACAAGATGTACTCATCCTACAAAAGTCCTCATAATAAATATGAATGTCATTAAAAAGGAAAACATTAAACATTGAGAGGAACTGACCCATTAACGTAATATTATATCCTCAGTTCATTAACAAAATGAGCCACATAATCACTCAGACTGAAGTTGTCAAAAGACACATATCAGGGGAAAGCAATGCATTTGTAGACTGAGAGCAAGAAAATACATGAAAGCCTCAAGGAATATGAGCCCATGCTTTTATTAGTACAATTCGTGAACCCAGTGTATTATCCAGGTGAACCACAGAAGCACTCATGCTGAAGGTGTGAGGAAGCACATATCAGGGGAATATAGTACATTTGCAGAGTGAAAAGCAAACATCATAAAACAACATACAATTCTCAGGGGATTACAATCCTCCATTCAGTGTATTGTAACTGCACAGATGACATCAGGATTAAACTGAGCCATGGAAACAGTTGGACCAAAGGTGTTAGCTTTAGCCCATTTCTTATCTGTATGGTGCCATGCAATAGCACTCAACTCATTAACATGACAGTGATATCCATTACACATTAGATAGATTAGACTTCATTTCTGCAACACAAAAGAAATGCCATTGCATATTGGTTATATATGGGTATCAATTGTACTCTGCATAACCCATTTTCCAACACTTGACCACCAAAAGATAATTTTGTTTTATAAGGTCTTTTTGGGGATTATGTGTGGAGTATTTATTTATGATTGGTCAAATTAAAGGTTAGAAATTAGAGTAGAGGATAGTGATGAAAAGGGGAAGCAAGCATAAGGTACAATTCAAGGTGACCAATTAGCAAAAGAGCAGGCTGATGGTGAGTTGTTAGCTCATTAATTTTGTACAAACCCTAAAAATAAATACAATTAGTTGATGACTTCAGTCTACAATGATTTATCAGAAAAAGTACAAATTTTATGGTGAACACATCAAACAATAGGAGACAATGATGTATACTTTATTCTAATGTCTTGAAACTTGAAATGCATGAGTGGAAGTATTTATTCATTTTGGGGGGGCTGGTGTCCTTTTAGTTATTTATTTAGAGCAGGGAGCAAAGGAAGAAAGTCGAGGAAGTAAGAGATCGATACTAAAGAGAAGTTAGGTAGCAGATAATGACAGACATGGCTGACAGATTGTGGGGTAACACAGTGAGGGGAGAACACAGTGGTGAAGAAAACATCAGACAAATATAAGGAAGACAATGGTGTCAGCAGGACTGTAAAACATACAGGGGGGAGGCATAGATGCAAACATGAGAGGAACACCAAGTAGGGGGATAGTATTAGGTGTTCACAGACACATTCTCTGCTAGCTTAAACCCAGAGAGAAATTGATTATTACCTGGGATAATGTCACTGCTGGCTCCTGGCTCAGAAGGTGGAGTAAGCACTGGGCAAGGTTTTGTCTCAATGTGTCACCAGAGTGAATTCTCTATGCGGCCAATGTGGACATCCAACCTCCTGTCTATTATCTCTCCAAAATACTTTGCCATCTCCTGATGGCTGGCAAAGGTACCACCTGCACTTGCACTGCTATTGGTGGGTACCACTGTACCACCCTCCGGTGCAGGGCTACCCGTAGAAGACGATGCAGGAAGGGCAGAATGTGTGGAGGCATCTGTGGCAAGCTGAGATCCAGATGTACTAAGTGCATCTGGTGGTGGTTGTGGCATTACTGCGGTCACCTATGGGAGGGGAGGACAGGCCTTGCCAGTGGGTTAGGTGCAGGATCATAGGTAGTTGCTAGGCTTACAGTCCAGAGGGCCATTGAGGGACCTAGACTAAATTCACAGTTACCCCTCCTAAACACTGTGTGATTAAGTGACTTGTTCAAGATCTCACAGTAGGCAAATGAGGGCTGAGGGACTCAAACTGTGTATCACAGAAGCCACAGCTCACAGCCTTACCACTATGAGCCAACTGCCAGACAAAATTACTGAGCTTGTGCAGGATGTGAAGCTATTTTTTCCTCAATGCTCGTGTTGGTGAGGTTGGAACTAGAGGGATTCCTGTGACTGTTCATTTTTTTGTTATGAAGTTAAAATCTCTCACTGCTGAAGAGAAAACCATACCACTAAACCAGCAAGCCACTGATTGGATGCTGTGACATATAATAGCAAATGGAATAGAAAGAAACAAAAATATCAAATAAATGTATATAAGAGAAAGAGATAGTGACAATGAAGGTGTAGAAGGGAAATGCAAATAAAATAAAGATTGCCTTCTTAACTATGTTGATGTTTGTACAATTATGCATAATACACTTTTAATAGAAGTACTAAGAAAGGAATTTTATCAACCTGTTTGTATGAATACAAGATATGCTGGGGGAGGGCAAAGCCAAAAGCCAGCCTCACTTCCAATGTAATAGAATGTTAATGGCAGGAGTTATTTAACAAAATACCAACATTTATACTTGTGGACAGAGATGCAATGTGAGTTTTGACAATAATAAAAATGTACATAAAATGTACATAATCAAAATAAAAATGATGATCAGACAATAATATTTCAATCACTGATGATAGAAAAGGTTCAAGAAATTCCACTGTAGAATGTAAAATACACAGAAAACTACTGCTTCAGAATCTGTAATATATAGACCACGTAGCAGTGCCAAGATAGCAGTCGGATGACACATACAGTTTTCCATGACATCTGAACTTCGTGGGGGAGGGGATTGAACTCACAGCCATCCTAAGAATGTAAGAGCACATACACTTAGCATGAAGATCCACATCTCTACCCAAGCAGTACGAGAGAGGCAGAAGCACACATTTGACATTGCACTAGTGATACTATTATCCCCAAACTATGCCATTTCCAATGGATGTGGATGGGTATCTAAAAGTTGCACATAATTATGGTGTAATGCCTATAACCGTTACACTGGAAACAGTGCAATGTTAATGACAGCAGGTATACTCACCCTGGTGGTCTGTTGTGTGCTCTAGTCTGCTCATGTGCATTTATTGATGTAGTGAATGCATCTTAACTTCATCCTCCCATTGGTGAAGTATGTCAGGATTGTGACAGCTCAAGTCATTAAAATGGTGACTGCACTATCCCCCTGTGTAGCATGGGAGACCGCCCTGGCCAAACCATTCCAGGCCTCAGCCTTATATCCTGACCCAGTATAGTCATCCTGCAAGCGCATCTGGCTCTACTGCTTATGGAGGATGTCCAAAAAAATCTTGTACTCCTCCTCACATGACCTCTGCTTTAAAATGAACACTTCCATCTGCTTCTCCAGCCATAATGTTTTGTCTTATATTGAGAAAAATCACAGGAAAAATGGCAGGCAGTTGGTACCCTAGAAAGTTCTTCCATGTTCCACCCTCTGCAGTAGAATGGGCATCAACATTCACCTCATCTGTGCGATACATGGCAAGCTCCGATAATATAAGTACTGTATTTTTATGATCCCAGTGGCACTTATGGTGTGGAATATGACAGACCTTCATCCATGCATATGCAGTCCAGAATGCATGTTCTGCAGTGACTTCATCTGAAGATGGTTAAATATGGGATGAAAATTCTTTCAAACCTAAAATAATTGCTTGGCTGCACATACATGGAGCCATACGCTGGTGCTCAGGCATGTCTATGCCATTGTGTTCAAATCTACATGATGCTTATCAGGTTTACTCATCACACAAATTGAGAGATTCAGAAACAATAACAAGATGAGTCCTAATTACTATAATCATTGTGTCTGAGGGGCTGAATCTGCCTAATAAAAGTGCAGCAAGAAGCACAGGCCCTTACAGTGCTATGGGGAGAAAAATTGCAAAAGGTGAATCCTGCAACCTGCTTTTGCTTAAAGGTTTCCTTCTGAGTCAGATATCTGCTTATATAAGGTAAGTGCTACTTATTGCATAATTCTTAATTTCTAGAATGTTAACTTTGACTGTTCCTCTACCGTAATACCTTTCAAAGATGTCCATTTGTCAGTAATTTTAAGATACATTGGCCAAAACTGTCTTAAGGAGTACATTACAAGTGTACAGCTAGTAGTAGACTGCATGGTTGCTAAGATAGATGGGGAATACCTCCCTCAACTTATATTCTGAGTAGCACTCTCTACCTTTTCACTGTTATCCATCTTTCATATATGTTATTTTCCACAACCTTAGTAACAGTGGTGTTGTAATGGCATGTATTGTTGTTTAGCTGCACATCTAAAATTGCTTTGTGGGAATATGTGCAAAGTACACATATCATGCCTGACATTTACTTAAAGATTGTGCGTACACATACCTAACTGTCAGCACAAACTTTGTATAATTTGTGACCTAGTAGATAGCATTAGTGTATGTGTTTTGTATGGCCATGTAATAACAAGGCTGTTAATTTCCTTGTTTTTCATACCAATAGAACAATGACTAAAAACAGGGCCCTAAGAAAAGTCCTCACCTGATGGCCCATATATATTATCTACAAGCCCAAACTTACAGATATGGTCAATAAGGTGGTAATACAGGTGCTCAATCTTCAGGGCCAATAGATCTTTGCTGTCTATGCTGCTGACCAGCCCTTCCTTGACCATGCCTGGGCTAAAATGATCAGCAATGTAAATGTGGTGGCTGATAAAGACTGCAGCGATGACATGGTCTGTTGAAGGGCCATTGATATGATATTTCTACCTACTGAGCAGAAGCTGTGGCACAGGAATGGAGGGCAACTGGTGGTGGGCTGCTGACTGAGCTACCACCTCAGAGATAGAGGAGTTCTTGGCCAGAATGGCAGGCAGCACCACCTCCACAAATTTCCACAGTGTGGTGCTGGATGTGGTGGCAGAGCTGGACAGCTCCCAAGAGTTTCAAATGCAGATGCCCAAGGTGTGTAGTCATAATTCATATTATCAATAGCTGCACCCCTCCTTAATACATAACCAGTCTATTGTTCATTAAATCTGTTTGCCTTATGGTATACAGGTACAACAGGATACAAGTGCCATGCCCATCTACACAAAGCAGGGCCAGGAATATTAGTTTTTAACACTTGTTTATAATTGCAAAGATATCAGAAGCATGCCTCATTGTGGGGCTGTGTCATACTTACACAGGATTTTTATTTAGTTTTGGTGTATCACAGGTGAGTCTTTATCTGGCACCAGATCTGTAAAACTGCCCCCATCTGATATCAGAAGATCTGTAACCTCTGATAATCATGGCAGGGATGAGTTGACATAGTCTGGGTATGCAGGATATAAGCTTGAAATAGAGACTGTAACCACTCCATCGCCAACTCAAACCATGGTCACAGTCTGTCTACCTACAGATACCTAAGACACATAAAAATCTGACAGAGGACAGGTTAATGGGGACACAGTAGATCAGGGAGGTGTGCTAGCACCCAGTAGACAGATGCCTGAAATTGTCCTAGCATGCATGGGCAGGGAGGTCTACACAGGGTGACTAGTAATAGTGCTCACCACAAATATGGTTACTGTGTCAGTGCCCACAACTCTACTTATGTATAGGGTTATCTTATATGTCTAGGCTGGTTCCACAGCATCTATGACAGAGATAGCAAGGATGACCCATGTGGTGCATGCTGACATGCAGGAACATATGTGTGATTCACTGAATCGACTAAATCACACATTGGACCATGCAGTGTCTTCACTGGGTCATCTGGCAGTGGCAGAGTCCTGTCATCTGTTATATTCACAGGTGTCAGCTGACATAGCTCTGCATGAGTGAGATCTCACTCCCTCAGTGTTAGCACTTCCACAGCAACATCGATTATGGAGGTATCTACAACAAGGAAAGGGCATCCCCACAAACATGGATGTCATCATCCAGGCACATCCTCCAGTGAATGCCGGTCAGGATTATGTACCACACCAACATCTAGTCATGGTCACTGCAACTCCTGACAGGGCCAGCTGTCATGGACGTGCACATGCATGGGAAGCTGACCCCTCTGTCTTGCATGCACTGGACCTGTCTGGTAGGCTGAGCCACAATGCTGTATCAAGTGACCAAGTGCTGAGGCTGTATCCCTGCAAACACACACACACACACACACACACACACACACACACACACACACACCATAGTCTGAAGCACACCCCGCACATCGACTGACTCCATCTCTTCTCTACATTAACCCCCACAATCCAGTTCTCACACTACCCAAAAACATTTTTTCTTATACTACACCTCAGCACTCATGCTCACACACTTTCCTGTGAATGGCATCTACCCTGGCATTTCCTCATCCACCTGAACAAATGATGGCAACTATGTTCTCCCCTATGTACATTGTTACTTGGGTTAACTGTGTTTGATGTGCAGCACAGACAGCCAATTCATAGGTATGCACAGTCTGGTATTTTTGTATGCATCACTTTTACTTCAGTGCATGTGTTTAACTCCTGTATAGTTATGTTGTAAAGCTATGTGCAATCCACTGCCCCCTTTGCTAGTGTGCAGTACACTACCCCATCTCCATCTGGCACAGTCATCCCCTGCTGCTGGCTCCTTTTCTGATCTTAGCAACCACTGCCTGTGCTGCTGGAAATTGATGGCCATGCAAGAGGAGAGGTCTGTTTGCAGTATCTGCTTGCTAACTATAATATTGTGCAGCACAACACATATATTCTGTATTTTGGCACACTTGATGGGGTCATACTGCAGTGTACCACTGAATAGACTCAGGCAATGAAAGAGTGATTTCAGAAGCCCAAACACACAATCTATAAAGTTTCTGGTTTGAAATAGTGCATCATTGTATCCATGGTCAGTTTGATCATGTGGATTTTGGACAGGTGCCATGAGTCAGAGTTCTATGGCATATCCAGCATCACCCAAAAGATACTTATGTAGGAAGGCACCCCTCACAATCTACAACCTGTTGATAAGTGTCACATGCACTTCCTGTATGGGAGTCATGAAAGCTGTTCATGTTGCCTGTACACATATTGTAGCTGATACCTTGTGCATTACAAATCACCTGGTAATTGAATGAGTCATTACCTTTTGGGTTGACATGTCTCCTTTATAGGTCAGAAGGTGGGGTGTTTATTTCAATGGGAGTAGAGTATATGGCCCCTGTGCATCAGGGAAATGGGTTATATCAAAGAACGCTTGTAATAGGTTAGTTTTCTCCTCTGGGGTGTGTGTCACCATATATACTCCTCCACATGCTGAAGATGATGCATGGCATCAAAGAACTGATGGAGTATTCTCAAGGGAGATGCTGAAGATATTCCTATGTGTCACCAGTAGGTGGCCAAAAAGTCCCTGTAACTGATCTACTTAGTGCCACACATACCTTGGTCTCCTCTTGGAGAGGTACTCCACACCTCCCATGGGGCTGCAGATTAAACTTACACATGTCCTCAGTTTCCTGCACAGTATCCATTTGCACATGTCACCAGTCCACCATGTCAATGTCATGGAGGGCATAAAAAGTTAAGAACAGTCGAATTACTCTTCACCTCCATAAGCAATGTAAAACACCCTCAGACTAAGCATCTGCAATAGGAGCTTCCTGCAGATAAACATTTACAATGGCTGCAGTGATCCTAACTATATCTTTTAGATGTGCTACATCTGAACACAAGCATATGGCCAAGTTCAAATGTAAAGTAAGAGCAGCTTGACCACATATTTAAACATTTCTGAATCACTCTGTAATCTTATTTTGCCTAATCATATGAGACACTGAATTATGCAGTCATTAGCATATAACACAGCTGACCACATTATTTAGCTTTGCCACATTGTACAACCTGGTTGTTCAAAACTGCACCCCCACTGAGAGTGGCTGCTTGTCAAGCAAATTCACTTAGTGCAATGCAATGAAGGTTTCTGAATCCATGCCACTCCAGTGGCATAGAGCAATAAAGGCCTGACTCTGGCCCAGGTGACCCAGGTTTGAATAGTCATTCAGCCATCTGAGTGAGCAGCAGGGAAGGATGGGTGTTACCACCCCCCTTGAGCATGTGGTTCAAAGAGTGTCTAATGTGATGATCCCTGTTGGAAGCTGAGAATATCACACTAGCAGGCATAGGCCAAATGGGTGGGGGATATGTCAGAGGCAAGGCAGAGCTACTGCAAATGTGAGATGATGTGCCACATATCCCTATTGCTCAACCATACCTTAGATGTACCACAAGGGACCAAAGGCAGAAAGAAAGCAACAGGGGTAGATCAAAAAATAGTATCCGCACCAGATATGAACAGCCAGACCCCCCCCCCCAGGACACCCTCAAATTCTATATTGTCTCCAGTCCTGTTGGAGATGGCCCAGCAGGGTTAAAGAGGTGGCTGCACACCTGGCAATGGATGTGGGGCACTGAGTAGGGAGCAATAAGGTGATGCGGGAGGAAGAAAAGTCCTCAAAAAAAGTTTTATGAATCTGACCCATTGTATCATAAAGTAGTTATTTATTTATTTATTTATTTATTTATTTATATTTGTTGACTACATACATGGGCTGGTCATCTTTACCCTTTTCAGCCATGACCTCATCTCATTGAGCATATATATATAAAAATAAAAGGTAACAATAATAGACAAGTACAAGGCACTATAAATTACTTAGTTGAATTAAATGACAACACAATTATGTTAAAACAATGCATAATTAAAATGACATTCCCCGGGATTGATGAAGCTTGCACCAGGTGCTGGAGTAGTGTTGGCGATCTAGCACCAAATATGGCCACCGAGTGATTCCGGTACCAGCTGTTTCCACATGCACTACCAGCATACACCAGAGCTGCACAGCTCCTGGCGCATGTATGCTAATTATCCCATGTAAAGCAGTGTAGCATACAAATGAAGGTATATAGCGACTCATGAAGTGGTGCAGGCATAGCGTAAGCATGTAGAAATGTAAACCAAAAAAAAAAGGTTTACATTTTGTCAAACATAAAATCGGAGCCATGAAAGCAGACCAAACTTACGTATCATAATGTTAATATATGCCAATGGCTAAATATATAGCCAATGGCATAAAAAACATGCACAACATATAAAAAATAACATTTAATGTCATGGCCACACTAATGCAAAGTAAAACCATAGTGCATCTGTGCGCAAACGGGATCACAAGGAAAATATATTTAGATGTCATAAAACTGCAATGTAACACAATTCATGATATCCCCATAATAGTCAATGGCATGCATGCTACACCACAACCATGGTGCAAGGGTTGCTAAGGGTCTGTGACAGTGTTCCATGTGGTAACTGGGAATTAGCAGTCAATGCCTTGCAAATGAGTCAAGTAATACTGAATCGCAAACGCCCCGCCGGCGTAAGGATGTACCACACGGCATAGCGGTACAAAACTGAGGAGTGGCCTGGAGGTAAACATGACATCAAGAGAGGGGCACGCCACCGTAGCTGTAAGCACATTGGATCATTGCTAATCTGTGTTGCCTGTTGCTAAGCAAAGCTGCAGGATAGGGGTGTGGAAGTAGCCATAGCTTTGCTTAGTTGAGAGCACACAAGGTAACCGAAAGTTCATGTGAACACGGATGAAAACATGCATGAAACCCAGTAAATGGCTGTGTGCGGCGTGCACCA
>NC_056728.1:680348490-680358490 GCF_019279795.1 Protopterus annectens
TGTAGAACAGTCATTATGTCTGTGTATTTAGTACCTTTCTGTAGTATTTAAAGTGCATGCAATCCATATAGTGGAAACAGTTATCTTGTAGTGATGTATTGTTGAGCATAGTAACGCTTGTAGTATTTGTGTGCACTGCTTTAGGCCACAAGGCAAACACCGCATACACCACAAGGGATGCTATATAAAGGCTTTGAACAGAAATACTCCTCACCAGCCGCTGTCAGTGGCAGGGCTGGTCCAACAAGTATGTGCTATAACAGGGGATAGTATATGTTGATATATTGTAACTGTAGCCATATGTATGGGTGTATTACTGAGAATAACATGTCGATGGTTGGGCCACTGTGCAATTATGATTTGCATTGTGGGATATTGTGCCAATAACTGTGTAATGTACAGTATTGTAGGCAGATATGTATTACAAGCTACATAGCATTACTGTTATGTTAGGCAAACATTAGTTATGTCTATTGGCATTTACTATACACAATAACAGGATACATATGTCTTTTAGTCACCCAACAGTTTATCAGCATGATAGCAAAGTAAAATGGAAGAGCTAGTTAACTATCTATGCACATAAGACATGTAATATGTGCAAAGGTAGGTACTAGGATGTCTTACCAAGGGTATTTATAAGCCTATCTAGAGTGTGTTGGCTTTCGCCACCCCCATAGGTTGGTTGTCTGTGCCCCAGAATGGCAAAGCCATTAGTTCCCTGTGCCTCTGTCCAGCAGAGCCACTGCAGTGATTCCTGGGATACATGTCTGTCTCCCATACACACATCAAGGTTTCCCTTGAAGAGTGCTAGTGAGGGGCCCTGGCTGATGTACATTGGAATCATGTTCCAAAGCATGGGGAGGATGCAGGTCAGGAATCTATCTGTCCAGCACGTCCTAGTCATCCTTGTGGTTAGGTGTATATCCATAGAGCATGTGGCTCTCAGGGGCCTCTGTTTAGGTGGAGCATATCCAGCAATACTGGGTTGGACATGGGCCTTGTATATCAAACAGAGATCACCTGTGAGTATGCGGTATGCAACAGAGTACAGCTGGAGTTTCTTAGGTTGGGCTGCATAGGTCATCTGTTTGAGGTCAATAATCCTCTTGGTGTGGTAATGTTGTGGTCTTCCAAGCTGTTACAGTTGTCTTGTAAGATATATCCCAAATGGGGTGTTGTATCCTTTAATGGGTCTAATAAGTCATGAGTAGAGAGTCACAATGGCCTCCTTTGATCTGGATGCAAACCCATTAGAGATTAGGGGGAGCCAAGTAGAAGGATATTCTAACCACCTTGTCATTATGGGTATTGAAGGAGAGATTGCTATCTACTGGGGTTCCCAGATTCCTTATTACCTTTTCTGTATGTAGGGGACTAGCACCTATGTGGTAGTCCGCGTGTAATTAGTTATATCCAAAGGGGATGACTATGCACATTTAGGCATTCAGCTTGATGCCATGATATTGGCACCAGGTATCTGTCTTAGTGCGACCCTTCCAGAGGGTATCTGTAACAGCTGGGGAAACAATTATGTCTCCTAGTTTGCAGTCTTCTGCAAACCTTTTCAGCCAAAGCCCTCCTGTGCTTGTCTGTACATCAGAGAAGTATATACCGAACATGAGGGGTCCTAGGACTGAGCCCTGGGGGACACCACTTGTAACTGGTATACAGTTGGGCCTAGGGTATGCAACTCTCACTATGTGGGTTCTGTCCATGAGCCACCTTGCAAACCATCACATGACGTAGGGGTTAATGTTCAGGCAGATGGGTATGTTGATAATACCAGAAAGAGTAATGGTGTTGAAAGCCTATGAGAGATCTAGGTAGGCTGTGTAGACCTCCTTACCCTCATTTAATGCCTTGGTAACTGTCTCTAAGTAGTCCACCAGGTTTAGGAGGCATGGTCTGCCCTTAACAATGCCAAACTGGAAGGGGTCATAGGTTTGGAGGTACCCAATGTCTCTGTGACTGAGATCCATGATGTGCACCATAGCCTTGCAAACCAGGCTAGTCAGGCCTATAGGAAAACAGGTCCAGTGGTCTGTTGTGGTGCCTCCTTTGTGGAGTGGGATAATTGTTGCTGTGCACCATTCAGGGGGCACTATGCCCGATGTGAGGCTATTATTGGACATGGTGCATAGGTGGGGTGCCAGTACGTTCTGAAGTTCGTGTAAACCACAGCGTGGGATGTTGTCCGGACCCATGGATGCTGTGATATTGGCTTTAGAGTGTGCAGCTTTGAGAGGGAGGGGGAAAGGTAGCACTGAACCTATCTGCCAGGATGTTGCCAATATCAGTTGGTTCTGTAATGTCCGTGCCTTTGTGCTGTAACTCAGAGCAGATCTGGTTGTTGACATCGAGATATGTGACATAGCTATAGGATGCTTTGTGGTTGTTGTTGGAATTAGTGGTGGTTTAGTTTTCATAGCTAGCTTTGGAGGATCTTATAAGGGATCTCACCTTCTTACTGAGGCTGACCAGGGAGATCCTCCACTCATGGGATTGTACTCTCATTTGCAACAGTGTCTTCCTCCTGTAGTACAGTTTGTTTATGGCAGGGGACCAGCAGATTGGTTTCCTAAATTTGGAGTATAGCATCTTGATTCTGTTTGGGATAGCACAAGCCATGCACTCATGTAAGTGCTTATAGAGTGCATTTGTGTAGAATTCAGCAGTTGTAACAGTATTGTCCATCTGCATGGGTGTCATGACGTTCACCACATCTGTCTTAAGAAGCATGTAGTTGGCTTTGTAGACATATTATACTGTGGTTCTCCTTAATGGGGGGTGGGGGCGGGATGTGGATATCAGTGGTGTTCAGCTCATGGTCAGATCAGACAAACGAGGAGTTGACTTCACGTGTGGAGCACCAGTCACTCATGTTGGTAATGCCTAGGTCTAGGATAGTGTTGCCCCTGTTGGGTGTGTGGATATGTTGATTCAGGGCATTGGTGTTTATGAATTCCAGAAAGCGTTGAACTAATGTGTTGGTACACGAGTAGTTTTCCCAGTTAATGGTGGGGTAGATTCAGTGAGACTATGTGATGAGTGTGGTGTGGTGTGAATGTTTATCTTCTCCACATGACTGTAAGGCTTGGTTGGGGAGAGCTTTACCTCCAGTTTGGATAGATGAGTGCATCTCTCACAGGTTGTAGTGTTGGGTGGTAGGTGGAGAGGCTTGTCTGTGTACATGAGACAATGTGCACATTGCCTCAAGATGTTCAGATTCATCAGATAGACAGGTGAGAACACTGGCAGTTGACTCTTGAACATGCCTGAATATAGAACCAATTTCACCTAGATAAGTGAGGAAAGTGAGTACAAGAGCTGTTTTACTCTAAGCAAGTGAGAAAAGAATGTACAAAACCTGTTTACCCTTACCTCTAGGTAATGAAGGAAATTGAGTGCTATAGTAATTATTAGCTTACGTAGTGCTTACAAGTTCTGAACAAGTGCTGAGCATGAATAAGCAATCCAGATAGGGTCTTGGATAACATAAACACACACCCCCAACAGGTACACAAGCATATATCCATGTACACCACAGGGCCCCTGTACCCACAACTATGCAGGTACAAGCTGCATTCAGGCTGCATGGGACCTGTCCACATCACAGGTTGTATCATACACATATGGCAAAACAAGATGCTCTCCATGTACACATCATGTAAAACATAGCTCCATGTGAGGTTGTGTACACACTGAATGGTGCACACCAACAGATATCACAACCCACAAAGGGGGAGATACCACTGATAATGGGAAGTACTGCACTACTACCCTGCTGAGTCTGGTCTGGAAGGCCATGAACCTTGATCAAATAATTGATTTCAGCGGTACAGATGAAGATGACAGTAAGGTTGATGTCACACTGCATATCATAACCTTGCCAGGTCATACTGTGTACCACCTACACTCGGTATACTAGATGTTCATTCCTATGTCACAGGAATGTTTTGCAATGGGACTGCTGGCAGAACCAACACTACAGAAGGTGTCTGAATAATACATGCTCATCACACCAATGGCAGCTACAGTATGCCAGGGTTAATGAATTGTTTTCCCCCTCATTGTAGTCCATATCTCACAGACAAACAGAAAGCATCTGCCTATTGAAGTATGTGAATGACTATGACCTAGGAGCAATAACTGACTCAGGAGTGTTGTGGACAACATACAGAAGGGGCTTTGTGGGTGACATGTGTGTGACATATGGCCACAATCTGACAGCTACATATTGCATTGTCACCCCTATGTTAATAACCCTGTACCCATGAACTACCACCTAGGCAGCGGTCAACATAATGGACACTTGTGTGTAAGGGATGCAGCTGGGCAGTTGTCTTTCCTGTGATAGCTACGTCACCACACCTGTCAGGAAGTCATATGTGGCAACCCTAATAATGACAGGGTGCCATCCATGAATTTAGAGATCATTGTCCATCCATACACAACACTCAAGTGACCCATATCAGATCACATATTTCCTTTAAGGGGTATAGGCCATGTGCAGATGGCCTACACCAGTTTTCCCATTCCCCATCTTCACTATGTAGGATGATGAATACCCTGAATAAATCCATGTCCAACCCAGTGATGTTGGACATGCTACACATACTCATCCTGATCTCAAACACATACTTCATGGACATCCACCTTCCACATGCTGGACATATCCTTGTCCCATACACTTTACATAGTCCTGCCATACTATACATTCCTGTCTGTCAAAGCTGCATATCGCTCCCCTCTCAGACATGGTGCGATGACCGCATGGTAAATGTATCATTAACCCTGTGGATCAGTAATGTGGCACTACTCCACCTGCCCCCACAGACCCGCCTGTCGGCTACTGCCAGGTAACCTTTCATCCTAGATTCATACATGGCCCATGGCATATAGCCCACTAGTTGACTTTGACTGTACATGCTATAGTTGATATCATCCCTGCAAGTACCATCTGGCTAGCCAGTATCCCATGTGTATCACATGTGCAACACAGGTGATACATGGCAGGATTCTGAATTGCTGTACAGTGCCATGTAGATGTAAATGACAGAACACATACATGTAAAACCTTATGTGAGCAAGTCAGCAGGGTCACTGGTCATGTCTGTTAAGGCAGTGTAAACCTTTATATGTGACATATACACAGCATCAAGGTCAACTGCATTAATGTGGACACATACAGCCATGTGCTGATATGTAGGAACACCAGTACAGGCAAACAGACATGCCCACTTCAAGACAGCATCCACATGGAGTATGAGCAATGTAATCAGGTGACACACACACATATATGGTGATAATATCCACTCAACATTGAGTGTTACATGTGTGTGACACAAACACATCAGTGTCATGTAGGTTTGCAAACACAGCTATTTAAACCTAATAAATGCGATACACATGTATGTTCAGCTGTAGCGTTTTATGTCTCTGTGAGTTACTATGACCTGTCTCCATCATTATGTCTTCCAGGTATGGCACGTGCAAGGCTACTCCCTTTTACCCACTTGGAGGATGAGGCCCTCATCCCAAACCTACTCGACAATCATGATATCCTGTTCAGCCATGTGCCACAGGATGCACAGCAGTGGGATACCCTGTGGATGGAACTTTGCAGGAGGGTTAATGATGTTGATGGCCACAACCGCACATACCAACAGGTGCGCAGACACTGTACAGACCTCATTAGATGGGCAAAACAGCGTGCAAATGCAATTGCCAGGGAACAAGGTGCAATAGGTGGTGGACCACTAATCCAGCCCCCACTCACACGTACCGAGGAGCTACTGGCCAACATGGGGACACTTGCAGAACCACATCCACAAGCCTTAGCCGATATTGTGGAGGTGGGTGTCTCTCAACCACTGAGCCTGGAGTTGCCTGGTAAATCAGTACTGCACCTATAACAACTATATTCTATATAGTTGCATGTGTCACTGTACAATATGTAATGTAACATCGTATGCAAGGCATGTATGCACACATGCCGCATACTATAGTATGCTACTCTGTGTATGCACACATGTGCATACACCATAGTATAGTCTAATGTACTGGTGTATGTGTTATGCACATTGCACCCTGTAGCCATTATACAGGTGTGGATTATGCTCGTACTGCTGTGTTACTCCTATTTAGGTACTTCTGGCATTCTGCTGCGACATTGCAGGTGAGACTGTTATTATTTATCAGGAATCGTAATGCACAAATCTATCTGCCATGTGGCCATTTACAACATGTACACATAATGTATGTTCCTGTCACAATATACAGGTCCAACCTGCAATGCATCACAATGACTACCCATGTGCAACACTTGCAAACTATGTGAATCATCTCACCGACATGAATCCTCACAAACTGTCATTGCCAGATGTGTGGACAGCTGTGCATACAATGGTGAAGGTGCTGTTTACTTTAGGGACATGTACTACAGAACAGTACTACACAGTGGGCTGCAGTATGGCCAGCCCATAGGATTCACTGGTGTGGATCATAGCCCTGCTATGAATGTCACACAATATGATGTGCTATCTTGACATGTCCATGACATCTAGTGGCCTGGCTGCAACACTGCCTACCTAACCTGAAAACATATCCCACATACTACCCTTTATCTGCATAACCCTGTCGTCAGTGGAGCATATATGTCATATGGGACAACACAGACATGTGAAATAGATGTCCATTACAATAATTTGGCCAACACATGTACACACATGGCCATGGAGGATGGCCAGAGACATGGAGCAACACACAGTAGATGTGATGTGCTTGTGTGTACACCCTGTCATATAATGGCTGCACATGGTCCAACTATGGCCTTTATATAATGGTCATATTGTAGATGTGGAACACTAAACATCCTACAGGCCTGTGCACATCTTGTGTAGGCGTAACATCAATCCACCACATAAGATGTGTTGAACATGTTGAGGGTGTCACAACATGACAGCAGTCACCTTTACAGTATCCACATCAGCCCACAGATACAGTACATTCCCTTTGCTGGTGTCAGACATCAATGTCATACTTGCTCCTCATGTGTGTATGTGTGTGGTATACAAATGTCATGTGGGAAATGGTGTACCAACGTGTTCGCCATGTCTGGCCATAGTTGCCAGGCAGCAGCAATATGGTTGCAGATGCACAGGGGTGTCATCCGTATACCCATCAGTGACCTGTGTTACAATGTCCACATAATGGTTTAGTGTGTATACACCTCAGTGACGTGGGTCACATTCCACAGTATATATGTATTGTATCTGAACGCAGTCATGGCTATGAACTCTGTCTGTAACTCACACTGTATAGCAATAGAGATGCCTCATGATTCCCTGCAATGGCCATGCACATCAGCTAAATGTGCAGTATATCTGTAGGGCGGGCAGACAACACTGTATTGGGACACCATTGCCCCACTGTATATTTGACAGGACATCATTGTGTTAATCATGTATGCATGTCATTGCACACGTCAGCAGATCACGTCATACTACATGTGATTGTCAACGTCATATGCCACAAATAAGGCAGGTGTACTGTTAACCTGTGCTGGTCTACATGGTGTAACACAGGGATGTATGCTAACTACTACTATGAGTGTATAATTTGCATGCCATCTGCTATGACACATGCATGCTGTTGTGTGCAACCCAGGGATGTATGATAACTACCACTATTATTGTCTGTGCTGCATGCCGTCTGCCATATCACATGCATGTTGCATGCCTTCTGTCATATCACATGCATGTGTGTCTGTGTGTGCGTCTGTTGTATAGATTGTAATATACAGTTCTTGGTTGCCCTCACAGGTGATGTAGGTGCATTGCCCTTCTGCAGTATATTTGATGTTAGTGTCCCCACAGACTCTAGCAGTGATGATGAATCTATGATTGAGTCAAAGGCAGAGTTGTCAGGGGCTGAAACTGTGCCATTGGTTGCAATTCCATCTATATCACCCTCATCCCTGCACACAGATCCCATGCCTGCATATACCCCATCACCAGTGGCCATAGAGGAAGGACAGTTGGCACGTTGTAGCTTGGAACAGGAAAGTGTGGGGGCTATGGAAGATGTGCATGCACACCATGGTGTCAGACAAATGACTGGTGGTGCCCCACACAGGCATGTGGCCAGTGCTGCTCATAGGAGGACCTGTGGCCAACATGCTCCTGCAAGACAGAGCATAGCAGCTGCTGTCACCAGATGCATGTTTCAGGCCATAATGGAGGCACAGGCACATGCTGAATGGTGCAACAAAGAAGATCAGAGGCTATAGAGGGCTGCTGTCCATTCTTTAAACAACAACAACATCCAGGCAATGGTAAATGCTCTACAGCAGATTGCTGAAGCTTTGGATAGACGGTTGGGTGACATGATTGGAGTCCTTGATCATGGCATGACAATCTGCGAGCATGAGCTGTCTATGTTGGAACATCTGGTAGGAGTGAGGCATGGGGCATGTAGACATAGGCCTGCTACATCACCTGTGTCAGGTCTACATGTACAAGTTACCTCACATGTCCGCTCCCATAGTGGTGGTAGCAGCAGCAGTGCATCTGGTGCTGTGCTGTCCACACCACAACACAGCAGGCTACATGCACATGGCCCAGGACAGTCCCAACATGGACATGGTTCCAGTGGACAGGTGATATCAGACAGTACCCAATCTGCACCTCTGCCTGGTAGTGCCCGTGCAACCTCCAGCAGGCACAGGTCACATGTCCATGGCCGGACACCGTGAACTGTAAAACCTCACCTGTACAGTCTGCAGCTGTCAATAATACCCCTGTGTAAGCCAGACACATGGCAGAACTGTGTGCATACATACATGCACACACTGGAAACATATGTAGGGCACCGCAACACACACATGCATAACATCCACACATGCCCAATTAGATCAAAGGCCCTAACCCACACACATGATGTCATCCAATGGTGCAGCCTAGGCCTCTGGCAAACATTATCACCCTGTGCATATGATGATGCCTGTGCCATATCCCTGACATCCACACCATCGGTGCAGGGACATATTCATATGGTCTGATGCACAGGGTGAACAGACTAGGAAGATAAGTGTAGTTTACAATTGTTGAGTACTGTTGACAGGCAGCAGATATACCATGTACTGCAGGTGTACAATGCATTTCGTACTGTCAACAGTATATGTCTTGTGTAACAACAGTAACTGCAATTTGGTCATGATGTTCTGGTGTCCTCCTTCAGGTCTAATTGCATCTGCCGGTGGATGTCAGTGTCTGCAGTTAGCGTCCCATATGTCAATGTGGAGTACTCACAGGTATGTATGAATATACCAGCATGCACCGTGTAGCTGCCACATACCAGTGAGAATGTCCCACGTTACAAACACGTCTACCGATCCAAGAGCATGATAGCTGTGTATTAAGCTACTGTGGCCACAGACGTGACATCCATAAAGAGTGACATCACAGGTACAGTTACATGGAGTGTTGAGGTAAGAGAGTGGTCTAGCTGATTATAAGGGTAGAGGCCAGTGGGAAGTGCGATGCCTCATTGGGAATCAGTAATACACGTACCCATGACAGGATGCCAACACACAACCGCACCCACACACTCAGGTATTGACACACATGTATTCAGTGACACTGTAACACACCCACACACTCACAGATTCACTGATATAGTAACACACACTTGCACACAGTTGCTACTGGTGAGGTGAGGACCCCTGCCTATGTGCAAATCATCATTACAGTACTGTGCACCTACATGATGTGCCACAGAGAATACACATGTACAGGTAGTCAGTACAGCCTAAGATCGGGACATCAACAGAGATAGTAGAATGCATCACCTGGATGGGGGGAGGCATCTTATCAGTTCAGTATTGTAACATACATCCTCACCCCAGGGACCAGTCAGCCCTACATACACACACTGTGGCATTCAGAATTTAATGCACCTATGTCACGCACATACAGATACCTCACATGTGTGAGAT